>NW_027447176.1:0-36209 GCF_038048845.1 Mixophyes fleayi | reverse complement strand
TCTTTTATTGCTGCTGCTGTTTGGAGAGAGGGAAATAGGTTTATTTATTAAACGGAAATACTATTAATTTAATGACAAGGCTGGTTGGAGGGAAATAGATCTGTGATAGGAAGGACCTCCTAAGCCACTCTGTCTGGTGTGTTGCTAGGGACCATTTGAACTTGCCTTGCCACAGGTCCCCTTCTTTCTCACAAATGCACCCTCTAATCGCAGTAGGAGTGACTTTTACTGCTCCCACCACTGGACTCCATTGCGGCATTCCGTGTCCCGCTGCTAGTGTACCCCCATATTGGTAAACCTGGGCTGGTTCCCCTGACCTCTTGCCTCCAGATCAGGGTTGCTGTGGATGGTTGCCCCTGATCTATCACACTGGCCAGAGCTGCAGGTAGTAGGCAAAGCTTTGGTACTGGATACTGGGTCCCAACCACAGAACAATTGGATAACGGATTAGATTGGACTAATTTGTGGTCACAGGAATTACAGCAGGTAAGTAGTTGTCGAAGCAGAATCTTGAAGCAATGATGTTTTATTAGCTCAAGGATAGTTAAATGCCAGTTTGTGTTGCTAGCGATCTTTCAAGAGTTACAGATGGAATGATACTACAAGGTCAAACAGCACTCCTTTTTATAAAGTTTCTAACCCTAACATGGCAGGTGGTAAACCAGCCCTTGTCTTAGATGTCACCTCAACGTGTGATCCCTTTCAATAATTAACTTTAGGAGGTAATATATTTTTTCACCGTGGAGTTAACTCAAATTAAGCTTTAACAAAATTCACATTAATCTCTTGATTAATTACCCCACTTGTCTTTCAGACTAAAGAGAAGTGTTGGTCACTGAGATGAAAAGGTCTAATTAACATGAGATTACCTGCCTTCAGGCTTTCACAGAAAACACATTTTTTCCCCTGGCATAGGCCTATTGTCTGTCAGGTGCTGTCTCCGCACTTCCACTGGGTGCCGGAGACGGACGCCCTCTGGCCGCAAGTCACGTTGCTAGGCAACGGGACGCGATCACATGTCGCGCATGCGCGATGCGCCGCTTCAGTTGCTAGGCAACCCAGACGCTTCCCGGCGATCAGCTGAGACTGATCGCCGGAACTTCCCCTCTCCAAGGCTTCCTGTTTGCCTCTATTTAAACTCACTCTGGCACCATTAGGGTGCCAGAGTATTGGTTCCCACCAGCTCCAGCATTATTTCCATTAATCCTGATTGCTCTCCAGTGTTTTGACTCCTCGGCTAGCTTGACTTCTCTTCCGGATCTCCCTGTGTACCTCGTTGACCGCACTGGTATTAACCTTGGACCGTCCCTGATTACTCTCTGCCTTCTTCCAGTGGTACCGCGTTTCTGGTTTCAACTCGGCCTGTCTGACTACTCTCCATTCGCTGCTCTGGTAACTATCTGGGAGAACTGCGACCTGCGCACCGGTGGTGCGTTAGACTCCACGCCTCCCAGTTTAGTAACACCAATACCAGTCAGTGATATTCCTAGTGAAAGACGTGACATTGTCTCAGAAATCAGTATATTGCTAATACAGAAATACCACAAGGTTTCAAATTCAGTACATTTGCAATGATATAAATTAGCTCACTGCGCTAATAATTTACTGATAGGAACCCCTCCAACCAGTACAGCAAAACCCGGAGTCTGCTCTGAAAGTCTGGTGTTCACTGTTGCCCCTAGTGGTGGGGACAGACTTGGCCACAGACTAACAGAGGGTCGTGAGATGTGTACCGGCTGGGGAGAACCCAGGAAAGCAGAGTGACGTCCAGGCAAGGGTCGAGGGCCGGCAGCAGACAGCGTATCCAACAATCAAGCCGAGGTCAGAGGTCACAGGCAAAACAGCAGCGTAACAGTCCAGGCAAAAAGATCAAGGGGCACAGGCAATCAATCGTAGTCAGATATCCAGGCAAGGGTCGGCAACAATAATCAGAATCCTAATGGTTAACAGAGAGCAAGGGATACAGCAGGATAGTATGCAGCAAAGCAGGAACTATAACCGGCAGGAAGGGCTTGCCCCTTCCTGCCTTATATATGAGAATGGCCCAATGAGAATGCCACAGCCCCCAGAGAACTAATTAGCCTTCTGAGGCTAAATTACACTAGTTTGCGCACGCCCCCGGCTGCCCTAGATGCCGGGACACATCACTGCAGATAGAGAGCGTCCCGGCCATTGCCTTGGCAACGGCCGGGACAAAGCGGAAGTGATGTCCCGGTCGTCAAGGCTATGGCTGGGACGTGGGGCCAATGGAGGAAGCGAGTCGCGGTCGGTGCCCAGAGCCGCCGCGGCTCGTGACATTTACGTATACGTAACTTATTTACAATAAGTAATGTATACTAGATCCAGCAATAAGATCAAATTTATCAAATGTGAGTGCTATTATTTTAATGCTGGGTCTGGAGTGAGGCCTAATGATAAAACGTGGGTTTATTGATTAAATGCTTGGGATGGTTGGAGTTTTCTAAATTTTACAATAAGTAATTTATACTAGATCCAGCAATAAGATCTATTTATCAAATGTGAGTGCTATTATTTTAATGTTGGGTCTGGAGTGAGGCCTAATGATAAAAGGTGGGTTTATTGATTAAATGCTGGGGATGGTTGGAGTTTTCTAAATTTTACGTACCCATTTTTTCCCCAAATAGGGCCCCCAACATTCCAGGATCGAGACAAGCAGCAACTAAAGACAACAGCTACAACAAGTAGTGAAAGCGACAAGAATAGGGAGGAGAGAGCAGTCCCAAATTTGTGTGACTGTCCCGCTTAGTCAGGATTTGGTCCGACTGCAAGGACCAAATCCGACTGCTTCACACTGTATGTGCACCAAATAGTGTATACAGTATTACCTGCGTATTTGTCTAAAATGATAACCATGTTACATCATATGGGCACCCCTTTCCTAAGTGCTCCAGACCCCCCCAGAAAGTGTATATATATATATATATATATATATATATATATATATATATATATATATATATATATATATATTCTATTTTGGCAGGAATCCACTCCTGACTACCTTTACCTGTCACAAACTGCCCTCTGCGCACTCGTGATTTCGAAGCTTACTGTAAAGGGACACACAGAATTCCAGCCTAAATCTTGCACTCACCTCTCTCCAAGGTTACAAATATAACTGGTCATTCCCCACATTCCCCAACATAGGCACCTGCTCCCACAATTCTCACACATTTAGTTTCTGCCACCATCTATCTATAAGGCCCGTAGAACGCCTATGACCTAATTACCCAATTGCACACACTCTGTGCTCTGGTAGCTAAAACAGTTAACACTTCACACACTGGTATCTAAAGGGATAACACAGCCAAGCAATCTATCTGTTCTAAACAGGCAGTGAATTTGTTTAAAGCAATAAGGACAGGATCACAAGGGGAATCCAGAGACATTAACAACCTTTGTAATGGAAAAAGTGACCCTGTCACAAGGGAAATCCAGAGACATTAAAAGCCAATGTAATGGAAAATTGAGGGGGTAATCTCCAACAAGAACTTTTAAAAAGAGAATCTAAAAATATCTTCTTAATAAATAGCCTTATACTTTATGGCTTGAATGACCAAACCAATTATATGGTTGCCATTTGAGTTAGACCAGCTAAATAGATTATAGAATTTTCACAAAAAGTTCTTATTTGTAATCTTAAGGCACTTACCTCCCCTTAAATATTATATATATAGACCCTATATATATAGTAGGGTTATATTTACATATATATATATATATATATATATATATATATATATATATATATATAAATATAAATATAGATGGTTACATGCCCTGCATATTTATGTTAACACAATTTTAACACCTGCATTTTGTCTAATATTATCTAATCAATACTTAACTAAACACATTCTTCGCACTTGCACCTTATGTTTAATATTATCTATTATCAATATGTTTTTTTCTTTTTAAATTGGTTACTATTCGACCCTTCTAACACAGTATTTAATTTGTAGTATATTACTTTACTCGTATCCATGTTACTATATCACCTTTCACCAATCACATTAACAATAATTTTTACCCACATCTACATGTCACTTAACAGTATATGGACACTTTTCTTGATTGATATTATTGTTTGCACCTTTATATTTTGTTTTCCCATTTTTATGGATCATTATCTATGGCCATGTTTATCATTTAATAAGATCCTATATTTATAGGGATTCATGTAACAAAACATTTATATATCCTCCATTAATTAATATGGTGATAATCCGATAATTTACATATACAATAACTATGTAGTAATTACTGTACTGGTCCCTGCAATGATTGTTTGTAAGGTTTCACATCTTTCGGTTTAGTTACTTTTAGTGCTGTGTATTAAACTGATTATATGTTGAAACTTATAGGGAACCCAGTGGTTTATCCTAATGTACTTCATGTTAATAGAATTTATTTATAATTACTACAAGAATTATATGTTATAAATTGAGATTACCCCGCTATTGCTGTTACAGCGATCTGGTCCTTTTTGTACAATTACCTTATTATGAATATCTTTAACATACTGCAGATCTTTACAAACTAAGTTTTTGTTTACAATTCCCCTGAATGGGGACATACTAACCAATCAGAATGAAGAAAGTCAACACCCCTCATCTCTCTACTGGATAATATACTTCAATCACAGAAACGTGTCTCTGGCATAGAGAGAGCATGATTGGCTGACTCTCGGTGATGTAAGCATATGGGCTGCCAAGAGGAATTCAGGGCCCCGTAACAGCAACTTCATGGGGCCCCACTTATAGTTGAGCATGTAAAAACAATTTGCGCTAGGCCACCCTTCTACAGAAAAAAAACCTTGCATTGTTGTGTACACCATTGCCACAAGGGAGCAGTGCCCACTCGCCAGGGCGTGACATTTGTCTCAGCACTCCTAGGTTTCAGGACATCTAGCATAGTGTAGTATATAAAGAATGCAGTGTGTACAGAAAGAGTTCACAGTCTTAGCCTGCCCCTTACATTGGCCAGAGCACTCTCCAAACATGGGAAATTTCCCATGATTAAGCCTAACATTGAGAAATATTGAACATAAAACATAAAAAAAAATCTGATTTTCTAAGGGGGTGTCACTTATGTCAGGTTTTTTCAGTAAACGGCTGATTCAAATATTCCATTCAATCATGCTTATCTGTATACCTACCAAATTCACCCTAAGCCAGAGTCTGGTCTCCTTCCACCCTTCGTACACTTTACTCAGGAGAAATATATAATTTAGGCAGAATTTAGTAGGGCAGATACCACATGCAATGTATAGACAGTTGAATTATGTCAAGAATCCTGCTGCACAACCATCAGCTTCTGTACACTACACCTCAAAAGTTTTTTTATAATCAAGAATCCCCAGAGCATTTTTCCTTGGTGATTAATACATTTAGAGAAGTTAATACAGATCTGGCCGCCCCGTGTCTAAAAAAAAAGAAATTTGTTTAGTACCAGATATATTCATATTTACTTTTGGTTCCTTTTTCTGATTTAATTTAATTAATTTAACCATCTGTAGATTACAGGTGTAGCCCAGATTTCAGAGATTAGTTTGTGTATACATGACATTCGCTGCCATTGATTGAGTTTTATGTCCCTGATGCTAATCTCTCTCTAGCCTATTGTCACTCCAAGGGCAATGTATGACCAAATATCTGACTGGACCCACCCCATCCTCATCTATCATATAATTGAGAACAGCTATTGTCTGCACTGGGTGTAATTTTACAGTATCTCTAATAACTGAAACTATTGTCTCTGCACAATGGATATACCAATGCTTACTAGTATGTGGGAAAGTTTATTGGTGTGTGTAACAGAAAATGAAGGTAGAACAGTATCCCCCCTTCCTAATGTCTGAAAATGTATGAGCTATTACAGAGATTAAAACATGCTACTCACCATCCCCTTCACTAAAATTAATACATTTTCTTTTTCCCCAAACAGGATTTAATATACAGGATTTACTGTTTTCCCTGTCTGTACTTTTGTTACTATCCACAATAAGTTGCGTACTCAGGTTTGGAACAATTTCCTTTATCCGCCTGTGCTAATTTCTTGCACCAAACTTTGCCTCCTACTGTCATAAATTTAAACATGGGATATGTTTAATTCGCTATTTCCGTGAACCTAACATACAAATTTGATCTTTAACTGTATTCAATTTCTCCGGATCAAAGCAACCAACATTAGGAATGGTTTTTTTATTCCACATCTTTAAGAGCATATTTCCTAAATGTCTCACAATACACAATTGCTTTAAGACCATATTTCCTAAATGTATATTGCAGACCCTTGGAGTTCTGCTATTTCTCTCTAATTTTAATATATAAAATGTATAACATAGCATACTATGTACCATATTCTAATGGCTTAGTCCCTTGGCTAGACCATACTATTAACCATCTGGGTTGTGTACCAACTCTAAATGTGCCCACCTGTTGTGTTTGCCTGGCTCTCATGGTCTGTAAACCTTCGGAATGCTGAGGATTGATCAAGAGAATAACAATTCTTATTTATAGGAGCGCTATACACTATCTCCATTGGTATGCTTTGACATGCCCACGATTGCACGTCTGTGGATCTAAACGCTTCTAAAGCTCTGTTCCCTCACTCTTCCCACCGGCCTTAACGCTTTCTTTCACTGAGGACTTTTTTAATGGTTCACAAACAAATCTCTTCCCTTCACATCACACACACACACACACACACACACACATTGTTAGCACAATTTCCTATTGCTGGCAACTTTCTTTCCCAGATACGATTAACAATGTAGTTTACTATATTATCAAACAGAATCTAATTTTTTCTTTATATTTAAATCAGTGGCAGTATAGAAATGAAAAATCTGCAATTTAAAGAAATGCTGTACATAGCAATCGCAGAAGAGAACTATGTAAAACAATTTTACTTTAGTTCCTCCAGGTTCATTTCGGCACCTCTTATAAACTCTTGAAGCAGGAATTTGGCTTATCAACACAAGATGTAAAATAAAAGTATAGAACTAAATGCGTTCTTTCCTTATGTGACGCGTCTTCCTTTGGTGATAAATCCGTAGGTCTGCGAGTCCTCATGCCTTGATAAAGACCCAGGATATCGGGTTGAAACGCGTTGGCTGATGACCCGATGATCAAATGCCCAGGTGACATTATCGTGTACTTTGGACCTGAACTGCAGCAGTGTTTTATTGTATACAGGCACTTTTATCTTGGACATTTGGTACGGGGCCATTTTTATTGATTCTGATCATATTCATTGATTTTACTAGTTGCACTGTTTTATCAGGAATAAATGTATTTGTGAGATAATGCACCAGTGCGGTTGCTTTGTTTCCTTCTTTTGTATATTTCTATATGTTTGGAGTGGAGTGTGACAACACACGTGCTGAGACGTCTGTAAGGAAACGGAGAATTATTCTACAGGCCTATATTTGACTTCCTGAATGTAAGCTCATACCCTGAGGGGGAGGAAATTGGAGGAAGGATCACGGGTGCTGTATTGAAACTTATTATCATCACCAAGTTTTGAACACTCCATACATGCCTATAATGGTGGTGGACTATACTTGATGTTTTACGTTATTATGCTACGTTGGTTTTCTTTCTTTTTTATTATGTACCTCACATGATGAGAGGATTGAGGGAGTGTATCTCTCTGATTTAGAAGTTCTCTGTGTTTCAAGAACGGGAGCGCCAGTGTACGTACCATTTTGTGTATTACAGAGTCCTAGAGTAGTGTGAAGTCCGCTCAGAGCCCCCAAACTGTTAAGTCCATTATTATCATTTGCAATAAAGATTTAATCGCTGTGGTTCCAAAACACAAAGGCTTTATTTGCAAAATAAATTACAGGGCAAAGAATTGCATGCATATGCTTGTGCTGTTAGTACTAACACAATCTTATTAGAGCGCTCTGTTTTCCAAAACCAGAGGTCAACATTTTTATACACTGTACTGCTTTACAAAGCAGTGACCTCACAAAGATACAGAGTTACAGTATTAAGGTCCACATTTATAGGTCGATGGGACATGACCTCCCAAGAACTAGATGCCCCATAGGCTGATACCTCTGGTCACTGTTCATTGAAGTGGGGGTCATCTTAGCATATGTGGCAAGGTGTCCTTTCCTCAGGTTCCTGATCCTGGACCTGTATAAACTGGTTCTTTAATGACTTCTCTGAAGTTGCTATTTGGTGTATGAAAGGTAATATTAGTTATAACTAGTGTTCACAATGTGCGAAAGCTTCATAAATAATACCGGAAACTTTCTCATGCAGTTGGGAACAGAATGAGACCAAACTCTATGCGATTAACATATTGGAAACATTAATTACCTCTTTACCACATTATATTTTGGAAGTAAATAGATTAAACTTATTTGCATGCTGTTATTTGCTAAGATTATTATTCAATTGCATACTAATTGCATCACAATCGATAGTAGTGTGCAGAAAATATTGCTTACCTCGCTCATCCAATTATTAAACTTCAACAACTACACAATTCTATCTACTAATCCATTGTAGGGGTTTGTTCATTCTTTAGTTTAGAACATTGCTGTGATTAACGCATAATAAAGAGTTAAGGAAATAAAATAGAATTATATAAATCTTTACTCCACAAAATAGCAATTGTTTCTATCCTGTGACAATATTGTGTGGCAGTAAACCAGGGGTTAACTATAAGGAATCTACTTCAAGGCCCGTGGAATGTTTATATTTGAAGGAGCTTGGTGTTATCTCAATGTTTTGTCACATATCTGGGTTGTGCATATTTTATTGAGAACTAGGACCCCAGTAAAAGGAATTTCAGATAAGATCATCAAGTCAGATAAGGTTTCATGGCACTCTTCAAATACTATGCCTATAAAGAGTTTTGTTACAATGCTAGGTCTTTATAATCTTTGGAGCTTTATTATATAATTTGAGTGGACCGCTGCACAAATTCATAATCTATGGAGCTAGATGATTCAAATATGTCAACCATGAATACCAGCCTGAGGGACAACATAGAGAAATAATGTATCTTTCTAAGGAAATTCTATTTTTTAATGATGTATTATATGTGTCTGTATAGCAGATCCTGCTCTGTTTACTGGATGCATTCCTATATTTATATGATGTACCAGAGAAAATATATACTATTTATTAGGTGTCCTGAATATAAATGTGTTTTGAATAAGGTCATAAAAGTCATAAAATGAATTACCATACACACATATCTTCTTTTAGTTTCCACATAGAGAAGGTGGGAGGGTTGTGACAGAAGATAATGTGTAAAAGGTAATGTGTTCTTATAAGAAATAGTCATCTCTCGAGGATCAGTTTGTTATTGAATACCTGGCCATGTTTCAGCCTTCCCCTGTGCAGTCACACAAAAATGTGGGAGCTTTCACTTTCTATTTTCCTCCTGTTAATTTTATGTAACTATTTTCCAATTATTATCGTATGTCTTTTTCCTCCTTTTTTATATACATGCTTTGCGACCTTTTTTTTACACTCAATTTAATAACATTTTGTATGTTCCAGTTTAGCTTGGTTGTTTAAGCACTACATTTAAGGCATATAGCTGTTTGTGTTACAGCAAATCTGATTCATTTAAACTGTGAGTCTATTTTGAGATAAGTCAGGGTACTTCCTCATACACTCATGGCCAAAAGTTTTGAGAATGACACAAATATTATTTTTCACAAAGTCTACTGCCTCAGTTTTTATGATGGCAATTTGCATATACTCCAGAATGTCATGAAGAGTGATCAGATGAATTGAAATTCATTTCTAAGTCCCTCTTTGCCATGACAATGAACTTTATCCCAAAAACAACATTTCCACTGCATTTCAGCCCTGCCACAAAAGGATCAGCTGACATCAGGTCAGTGATTCTCTCGTTAATACAGGTGAGAATGTTGACGAGTACGAGATCACTTTGTCATGCTGATTAAGCTAGAATAACAGACTGGAAGCTATAAAAAGAGGGTGGTGATTGAAATCATTGTTCTTCCTCTGTTAACCATGATTACCTGCAAGAAAACACATACAGTCATCATTACTTTGCACAAAAAGGACTTCACAGGCAAGGATATTGCTGCTAGTACGATTGCACCTTAATCAACCATTTATTGGATCATCAAGAACTTCAAGGAGAAACGTTCAATAGTTGTGAAGTAGACTCCAGGGTGCCCAAGAACGTCCAGCAAGTGCCAGAACCATCTCCTAAAGTTGATTCAGCTGCGGGATCGGGGTACCACCAGTGCAGAGCTGGCTCAGGAATGGTAGCAGGCAGGTGTGAGTGCATCTGCACGCACAGTGAGGCAAAGTCTTTTGGAGGATGGCCTGGTGTCAAGAAGGCCAGCTAAAAAGCCACCTCTCTCCAGGAAAAACATCAGCGGCAGACTGATATTCTGAAAAAGTACAGGGTTTGGACTTCTGAGGACTGGGGTAAAGTAATTTTCTGTGATGAATCCCCTTATAGATTGTTGGGGCGTCCGGAAAAACGGTTGTCCAAAGAAGGAAAGGTGAGCACTATCAACAGTCCTGTGTCATGCCAACAGTAAAGCATCCTGAGATAACTGAGTGGCTCAAGGATCAAAATATTGAAAGTTTGGGTCCATGACCAGGAAACTCCCCAGAGAAACCCACAAATTCAAGCATTGATTAGGCAAGAATGGGCGCCCATCAGTCAGTATGTGGCCCAGAAGTTGATTGACAGCATGCCCGGGCAAATTGCAGAGGTCTTCAAAAAGAAGGGTCGACACTGCAAATATTGACTCTTTGCATAAACTTAATGTATCTGTCAATAAAAGCCTTTGACACTTATGAAATGCTTGTCATTTTACTTCAGTATACTATAGTAACATCTGACAAAAAAGGTCTAAAAACACTGAAGCAGCAAACTTTATGAAAACCAATACTTGTGTCATTCTCAAAACTTTTGGCCATGACTGTAGTGTCAGCTTTGGAAACATCTTAGTGGTGGAAGAACTGGGTACATAATTGTGTGAGTGAGACATAATTTTGGGGGTTGTAGTAATTTTTAGTCAGACCAGATGTGATTAACTCTTTGTCAACTACATGTCACGCATGCTCAGATAAGTCTTATTGTAACAATAATGTTTTCTTACTTGGGAATGTGTATGTGTTAGGATATTTAAATTTAACATAACTTAATCTCTCTTTGTAGTAGAATTCTTATTGACTGTTTTTGCACGTTTTTTTGTAACTAACACTTTCTCACAGTGACCTTATAACATTACTGACTTAATCCATTGCTATAATTGTATGTGTGTTATATGCTGTTGTAGTTGTTCTTTTTGTGGCAATCATTTACATATTTCTTAATTTCTGTTGTTAATTGTTATTTTACCAGTTTGTCTATTGTTTAACATGTGCAGTGTGAATCCCTTAACAGACCTCATATACAGTATTTTTTTGCATACTTAACTTGCATAATGTCCAAATGTGCATTTTATTGGGCATATTACTAAGCAATATTGCAAGGCAAGAGTATTGAATTTTTTTAATGAATTTAAAAAGCGGTACATGCTGTTCCCTTTTAGGGACAATGTGTGTCATTTAGAGATGTACTGAAATCGTCAAAAATGTACATGCAAAAATGTGTCTGTTGAACTTACAGTATCTTAAGATATATGCACCCTAAACTATAGTACACAGATGTGTCCTGAGCAAAGACATAAGAGGGCTAGATTTACTAATCTGCGGGTTTGAAAAAGTGGAGATATTGCCTATAGCAACCAATTAGATTCTAGCTGTCATTTTGCAGAATGTACTAAATAAATGATAGCTAGAATCTGATTGGTTGCTACAGGCAACATCTCCACTTTTTCAAACCCGCAGTTTAGTAATTATACCCCAACAGTCATCATTAGCAACTTAAGTTTGGTGTTTAGATGAGTTCTTAGAAAAATGTGGGAATCATCATCATCAATCAGTTGTTTGAATAGGCCAGGTAAGCAGAATCCATAACCAGAACTACCACTACACAGCCTAACTCATTCCCACTAAAACAGCAGAATTAACATGGCATCTCCCTGCTAAGCAGAAACCAGTATCAGGTCAGACAGATTTGGAAGGTCTCACTATGACAGAGAAGGCGGCAGCTTGAGTACCCACTTTCATTGTGTGAACCAGACCCAGCCAGACCAGTGCAGGGATGGGGACTCTATGCTGCATACAAAAAAACTGAGGGGCCTCAATTCTAAGCAGCTACTCAGCCCATGTTGTATTCATGTGGAGCTCTTCCCGGCATCCTTGGGCTATCCTTGGGCTATGGGTAACGGAGTAATGGTAAAAAAAAATTATGATCTTGGGGTAGCAGCTTTGCCATCCAGTGGTACAAGTATAAATGGGAAGAGACCTAAAACCACTCCTCCATTATATTAATATTTAATAAATATAGAATATACTAATATAGAATAGGCAAATAAATAAAACTTAATAAATGAAAAAAAAGTTTAATGAAACAAAACCCCTCTTTTACCACTTTATTAAATCAATTCTTTCTTTGTAATTCAGTAAGAATAAAATAACAAACATAATATGCAATGGCTACTGCTCTCTATGCGTATCACTCAATCAGAACCAGAGGTGTTGACTGCAGTATGTGGGAGGAGATAATTTTCATTCAATTGGCCATTCTGCATTCAGAAATTATCAATATATGTTAATTCATGTGCGCTTCATTTACAATTTACAACATTTTTCAAACTCATCTCTCAAGGTGGGAGGGGGAACTGTGATCAAAAATTGTCAAGGGGCCCTTTATTGTTTCGGGCAACCCTCCTTATAGCCAGCGAGTATAGATATTGTTTATATATAAACTATATTACCGCTGCAGTTTTCAATACTCCTAATTGAATTTCCTTTGTAAAACCTTTCATACATTTGTCTCTTTTTGCCACAGTTATTTGTGGATCAAATGTAATTTAGAGATAGTTTTGCCTCTGTTTATGAAAATGTAAGTCATATTTTATTGCTCAGAAGTTTTGAATTCAACAGTTTATCATTTATTTCATCATTTATTTGATATTAAGTATTTATATTTTATTTGTTTATCTTTTTATCATGAATTTGATATTTGTAGTATTTCTCACCAGCCTGGTATTGATGTTGGTTGGGAGCTGCATGGATTGTGTTTCCATGGCCAAGCAGGCGCACATAAGTCTCAGCCATGTGCATGCCAAACATCATCTGGAGTGGGGTAAAGCATACTGTCTTTGGACTTTGGAGCAGTGGAAACACATTCTTTTGAGTGATGAATCCCACTTCACCATCTGACAGTCTGACAGATTGATCTGAGTTTGGCGGATCCCGGGAGAACGCTTCCTAAAGAATGCGTACGGCCAACTATAACGTTTGGTGGAGGAAGTACAATGGTCTGGGGCTGTTTTTCATAATTAAAGCGAGGTCCATAAAAAAATGGCTTCCTGAATTTGGTGGGGAATAACTTGACTGGCCTGCACAGAGTCTTGACCTCAACCCTATCGAACACATTTGTAATGTAAGGCTGACTGCGAGCCAGGCCTTATTGCCCAGCATCAGTGCCTGACTTCACTAAAATTCTTGGGGGGAAATGGATGGGAATCACTGCAGAGTAGAGGCTGTTATAGTAGCAAAGAAGGGACCAACTCCATATTAATGCCCATTTTGGAATAAGATGTTAACAAGCACATTTGGATGTAATCTTCAGGTGTCCACATACTTATGGCCATTTAGTGTATGTAGAAATAACCAATTTGTTTTTCTTAACTTTTTCTCCCACTGGTTGTCTTATGCCATTAACCCATTTACCCAATCATAAACAGAAAGTAAAGGATATTAAGAATATGCAGGGTGTACAGTTATTAATTTGTTGAACTGCATAAACTTTCTAATACAATATTCTTAATCTTAATGATCTGTTATCTATATATTGCTGCACATTAAAAATATGTTTACATTTTACTGTGTTAAAAAAACTATAGTTCCTTCTATACTCATCTTTTTACATGTCAGGACAATGTTATACATCTTCAGGGCAATTATATATATTCAGGAGTATTAATTTAACAGTCAACAACCCATGTACTGAATGATCACAGAAGATCAGTATCACAGGTCAATCTACCCACACCAACAGCTATTTCAAATAATACATAAGTATTTTTGGAGGGAGACATTTTTTTAGCTGATTTTTCTTAAGAATAGTATGTATGTTAATAACTGTACATTGCAATTAATATTTCACCTAGGTTGTACAATCAATTTTAGATTTTTTAAATTACATGGCGTTGTCTACTTGAATTGTTAATCTCTGCTTTTGACAATTGGTAGGACAATGTTAAAAAGGAGAGGCCATTTAGAGTTATGTAACATGGAAAATGACTGTTTTGGCAACCTTTATCAACATGAAAGCCTTTTCAATTTTGAACAGGATGGTGTACAACCTTTTTAAAAATACATCTTTTTTTAACAAGGATAACTAATTGAAAACGTAGCCATGAAAGTGATGTGTAACTTAGACAGGTACATTATTTTCAATATAATTATAATTATTTAGCACTACTTGATATGAACTAATTAATAAATTGATTTGTAATCAGAATCTAGAGATCCAAATTTCCAAAAACAAACATGTTTCATCCCACTTATTTGGTGGTGCCCTCTACCTAACACCAGGGGGTAAATGTATCATCCTCCGATTTTTTCAATTCGCCGGAAATCCGTGACTTTGCAGGTAAAATTTAAAGCGGCGATGGCTTGTAAAGGCAAGTTTGCCTTTACAAGCCATCGCCGCTTTAAATTTTCAATGCAAAGTCGCGGATTTCCGGCGAGTTGAAAAAAATCGGAGGATGATACATTTACCCCCAGATGTATTTACTTAATTTTGATCAAGCCTCTGAGTATTCATTAGCTGTAGATCAGGCCCATGTATAGAAAAAAAATTAAGGTTTTATGTGGAGATTAAAGTTCCAGTTTGTGAATGTGCTATTTCAAGCAATAGAAACATAACATTCCCCAAGAAGACATTCCATATAAGTAAAAAAATAAAATAAAATAATAAACAATGAAAACTGAACTACACTGAATTCACAATCGCAAAATAGTATTGTCCTCCTTCTGATCTATAGATTTTGTTAATAAAATCAGTATTATACTTCTTAGCTAGACTCACAATCTGTACATTGCCTAGGAAGAACCAGGTGTGAACAAATATTTATGTAATGTGTTTGGTGGAGTGTAACCGTGGTCAACACATGTTTTACTGTAGCTAGTAGCAACTGAGTGGCTTCTTTATATTCTTAATACAATTAAACCGTAACTTATGACACATATAAAGGTGATGAGTATGTATTAAATGATTGCGTTAGGGTAAGTACTGTCCAAAAAGTTCTCAGCTGTAAAGAAAAATGAACAAAGTGCACCCAAAAGAAATAATTTTATTGCTAGAGAAATCTTTTGTTAAATCCTCTGTTTGTAGTTTATTTCCTATTATGGATCTTTGAAAAAGATATAAAAAAGAAAGGCTGTATCTGGCTAAATGAAGTATTTTTTAAGCTTTGTCCACATAAACAAATAAATAATTATTTACATTCTTTGTCAAACAAAATTACTTTTAAAAAAAAAATTAAACAAAGCTAAAATAAGTAAAGGAAAAAAACATAAATAATTTACAAGGAGAAAAATATATAGTACAGTCTACTAATATTAACATCTTTTGTTCCACTCAGTACTTTGCGGAACAAACCCCAAATAGACTCCACATCAATTACAATGCATACATTTAATGAATTAATGGAGCGTGTTGAAAAAAGAAGCTGCAGATACGACAATAAAAAACAGCACATGAATTCATAATAATTATATAAATGTGCAATAAATCCAGAACACAAAGTTCACTGCATAAAAAGTAATAAAAAGAAATGTGGGTTGAAATTATTCATACAACTTGTGACAGATATAACACAATTCCCTTAATACATCCTATTTGTACATCAAATAATTTTTGTAAGTGTTATCTATTAAAAATGCTTTGCATATCTTATATAAAAATTATTATATTGTAATTGAGTACCTTGTTGCTGACTAGAATAAATTGCGTTATTCCACTATCATTAATAAAAACTCCTATGTACATTGTTATTATATAACTACAAAATCGACTAGGATGAAAGGATAAAGTCAATGGTAAATCAGCAGGTGATGTGAAAGCAGTTGATATATATATTTCCTTACAGAGTGGTGCACGGCATAACATAGCAGGCAGAGGCTAGTTAAGATAAATGTATGTGTCCACTGCCGCTGTGTAAGTGAACTTTAATAAGAAATAGAGTAACAATAGGATTTTCCTTCAAACCCCAATATCTGTGAGTTTGGGGCAAGACAAGGTGTCAACCTGATTCCCCATTCCTTGACCACCGTCTCCACCTAAAGTGCTAGACTTGAATAAAAGATTTTTAAAGATAAACTTCAGCACAAATTAATCCAATAAAGAAAAATAACATTCACAAATGTATATGTGAAATCTACCATGCCTTCACAGAACCTGAGATTTTGATAATTTTTTACATTTACTATGCAGCTGAGTGTAATCTCTGATATCTGACAATTATGATGTTGGCTGCAGTGTACTTCAGTAGGCTTTATTGAAATGTTTTTACATCCATGTATATTTGTGAATGTTATTAGTAGTTATTTTTTGTAAGATTAGGTTTAGATGCTCATACTTGCAGGCTATGACATATGAAACTATAGATGTTCTTGTGGGTGACGTAAAGTCACATTTAGAGTGTTCACCTAGTTCAGAACTTCTCACCTTTGTCACTCCCAGAGAGTGCTTTCCGTTATAAAAAGTGTACATATATTGTGTAGATGCACATAACAACTATTGCTTTTATGTTAGCTTTCTTTCAATACAAGAACATATACAGAAACCATGTGATGTTTGTGATTGTCCCTGAGGAAGGTCATCTAATGAAACAATATATATCCCCTTGTCTTTTATGTTAAAAGAAAAACATTATTAAGTTTATCTATTATTCTTCCCAAACCGTTGCCAAAAACACACACACACACATTTATATATATATATATATATATATATATATATATATATATATATATATATATATATATATAAATATATATATATATATATATATATATATATATATATATATATATATATATATAGGTGTATATATATGTATGTATATATATATATATATATATATATATATATATATATATTTATATGTGTATATATTTTTATATATATATATATATATATATATATAGTAAACATGTCTGTTTGTATTAAGCGTAAAATACACGTTTTATATATAACATCATGTAACATCTTGTTTTGCAGAGCAGTGCAAACGCAATATATTATTCTGCAGAGAAAGTTTACTACAATGAGATTTACTTATTATACCCTAACCACACTGCGCAATAAATTGACAACGTCGCCCTCTTTATGCCATTATTTTCCTGCAGTGTGTCGATTATGGTCGTCCTTTCACCCTGTTAGAATCTAACTATGGCAAGATGGCATGATCGATAAATGTTTCTATGGTGTCATTTTGTCTTATGAAGATATACAAATTGTATGGTGTATTATATCACGCATATAACCTTTATACTTCATAGACTAGACCTTCTTATCTTTTTATTGCAATATATAAGAGATGAGCAAAGTTTAAGCAAAACTTGCTGTAAACAGAATTAGCTGAGTCTGTGTCAGTTTGCTGTTTGGTACAGTTGGGGTAGAGCTGGGAAAACTTAAGGCCAAATTAAGAAAATAATTTTGTAGCCAAAGATGAAATAAGGCAACTATTTTGTGGAACTGTTGTGAACATTTTGCTCATCTCTATAATAGACAATACTTTTCAACTTTATGAACAGAAGGCTGAATGGTAATAAAAAAGTGTATGAAAATGGGTTGAATTAAAAAACAACTGAAATCCCCTTTTCATTTCTATCATGCTACAGTCAGTGTAGTGCTATACATGGAGAAGGCTCTTCCAGCCTATCCTATAATAATTTATTTCTAGCTTGAAACAGGTATAGCGTAAAATAATAAAGGTTTGAAAGCATTCTGACTGGTTGCAGCTGTATGTATGACAAACATTTGTAGCTAGGGATAATTGAGTTACATGTATTATTGACATAATTTATGCTCTTTGGCAATCAAATTAAACAAAACACAATACAGATCTAATTTGCTTACTTGTCGCATAACATATCCATCATATTTTTACAGATGCCAAAAAATACTTCATAAAAAAAATCGACTAGTCTCAGAGGCAATCGATCAGGGCCGACACAAGCCCTGGAGGCTCCCCTGGAAGTGGCGCCCCACTCGAGCATTACGTACCCACCCTTTCTGATTTTTGTCCTTGGCGGGCAGAAGGTGGAGACGGCATCCTCTGCACCTCAGACTGGGAGTGTGGAACTTGACTGTGATATCACAGCCAAGTGTCACACTTCAAGCTTAAAACTGACATTGAGGAGCAGCAGCCAGAGGCTTCACATATAAGAAGCTGCTACATGCTTCTCATTCATGTCAGCGGCTGGAGCTCTTTGAGGGGCCGCTGCAGAGGGTCGTTAACACATTGTGTGAGTGACATCATGTCATTCTTCCGGTGTTTTAGGCGGCCCCTAACCATTGGAACCCTAGATAACAGTCTTGGTTAACCTAATGTCAGAGCCGGTCCTGCAAACAATCACTAAGTTATGTATTTGTAACTTCTTCGACTTTAATACTAAAATTAAATCATGACCTAAAAATAGTTTTATAATATTTGCAAGAAACATATATAAAACATTTTTGCAATGTTTTGTGAGGTTCACCAATCAATAAACTGCTTTTCATTTGAAATGTTGTTAAAGTAATTTTAGCTACAACATTGTTTAATTCATAGAAGTATGTTTACCTTAATATGTTTACAATTTACTCTTAAACACTACAATAGCTAATTTTGTAAATTTCTGTTGTCTATATATTAAGGTGAGTATTTAAACTAAACCTACGCTTGGCTTTACATTTTTTTTTTGCTGTATAAGGTGCTAAGGAATAAGTATATTATAAAACATGCCAACAATTCCTCCAAAAACAATTAGGTCATCTGATATGGTATAGGTACAATGTTTCCATTTACTAAAAACCATATAAACAGTAATGAATCTTAGAAAACAGAACTTTTTTTAGTTTCTTTTCTTTTTTTTTTAAACAAACATAACAATGGCAAATGTCAATATTACAAATATACAATCCAGAATGATCAAAGTCAAAAGTTGAAATGGATGAGCATATTATTAAACTTGCTAGGTAAGATGTCTTTCAAATATAATATATCCAGCATATCAAAAATAGTGAGTGAGTTAGTGAAAACATAATAGGGGACATAAATTACATCTTCATTATAACAGCATGTCAATCATTATTTCATTTGAAAATGTTTCAAAAAATCACCCATCTTTATATTGCTGATTTATAAACCTAAATACTGTAAAATAAGTCAGTTTTCCTCCTCTCCTCACTTTTTCAATTTGCTCCTCTTCTAGTCAGTTCTTAGAAGTTACGTGAGGCATTACCTTCCACGCAGGCAACAGGTAATGTTAATGATGGTTGGGAGTACTAAGTTGAGTTGAGGTGTCTTTGTCGCACAGGATGTACAGCACAGTACCCAAATAATGTCAACTAGATCCTAAAAATCTGTAAACAAAATAAAACGGTATTGTTATAAAAAAAAATATTTAAAAGAAGATCTGTTTTGCTGATTAAATGATATTGTCATGTTTGAGAAGTCTTTTTCAACATGTGTGTTTTTTGGAAATGCAAGTTTTCATCCATTTCCAATTGAATGGACTACTGGATGAAACAAAATATTTTATTGTTGTCTCTGGCTAATATTTGCAGTGCAAAAGTACATGATTATTTGTGGAGGATAAATTATGTCCATAAATGAAACAAAAAAACAAAATATCTCTGTGGTTGCACGGTATAAAGTTTTGCTAAATCAAATGGAATAAATATCTATACATATTGCCCTTAGCCCCTAAGGGTCACTTATCTAAAATAATATGTTGCCTGTTATTAAACATTGGTTAAATACTTTTTCTGACAGGGTCTATCTAATTGAATGTATTTCCTCCCTATCTACAAGTGGTTTCTAACTGAAACAAGTGATCTACTCCAGCATATAATTTTCAGTGTCAAACACCTAGTGCAAGCACATTTTAAAGTTATGTGTTGGAAACCCAGTGATACCAAGAGAAAACCCTGACTGAAATCACGTGTCTCCAGTACAGCAGTCCCCCTGCCTATTACCAGGGCCGGATTAACCCTAGGGCTAACTGGGCTACAGCCCAGAGGCCCCGGGCATCCAGGGGGCCCTTGAAAGTGCTCAGCAGCAGTATTGATCGGTCGGGGGCGCCCACGCCGCGATCAATGCTGCTGAGCATTTTAAATGCGGTCCTTCCCCGGCACGCTGTAGACTCCTTACTGAGGAGATCTCGTGAGTCTCACTCTCACGAGATCTCCTCAGTAAAGAGCGTACAGTGCGCCGGGGAAGGACTGCAATGCCAGGAGAAGGAGGTAAGTGCCCTGGGGGGCGGCTCAGCTCACCGGGGGGGTGGCTCAGATAACGGGGAGGGGGGCCCTCACGGGGGAATGAAGGTCCCCTTAGCCCAGGGGCCTCCATTCCCTTAATCCGGCCCTGCCTATTACTTTCCTTTTTTTCCCTTATCATATATCTCCTTAACGCCTCATTTATGTCTTAAATAATTATTTAGAGTAAGGGTACATACTAGAATGTACTAGATAAATGATAGCTGGACTCTGATTTGTTGCTATGGGTAACACCTTAACTCTTGCTCTTTAGGTTTGATAAATATATTAAATAATTTTACTTTAATAATTATACTTTCTGATGGTTTAATAACATAGCTTTTGTTCTTAGATTAATGCACTTTCACATGAAATGTATGCCTAAGTATTGTATAAAAAGAAACATCAGAGGTTTAATCACCATAAACTTATGGGTGTGCAAAACCTGTTTTGCAAATGAAAAATAGCTTTGCAGCCATTCACTAGGCTAGGAACACCTCTCAAAACTAGGAGTGTCCTCCTGCTAACAGCTTTTATAATATCTCATTTAATTTAGTTTTTTGCATTTGAGCGCAGAATTAGGCTCATTAGTTCCATTAGACAGCATTCATTCAGCATGGAATGCCTGGATCTGCCCATCTACTTCAAACTAAAGGAATAAACTGCTGCACCCCCACAGAGGTGCCATCCTAACATGTACTTGTACTAATTGAGCCAAACAAGCAAAAACAGTTACGTGACACCACAAAAGAAAAAACAGTATTTGCACTGTGTGGGGCTGATGCAGAGTTGGTAACAAAAGTGGGAGTAAATTACTCTTACAAAAAGCGCACACAAAAATAGCGCATTTCTCCCCATATGCAGAGCCGTACACATCCCGAGATGTGCCTGGATACACATAAGCAGCATATATATGCGCCTGGTTTACGCCAAGTCATCATTAGTGTGTATTTGAACCTGTCCTCTAGCAAGTGCAGAAGATGTTTCTTATGCCCCATTCACATTCAAAAGCCCGGGTCAAGGCTGCTAATTCCTGGGGCGGATGACCCGGGAATTAGACCTGGGTCTTTTGGAGGGTTATTCCCATGTCCGAGCCAGGTAGCCTACAGTCTGAATGATGACACCCGAGCTGAAAAACCTGTGTCTCACCGAAAGCTATTGAAAACATAAAAAAGAAAAAAAAAAAATACATCACAAGAGGAGCCAATCAAAGCTCGTCTTGTGATATTGCCATGGAGACCCGGGCAGACCCAGGTTCAGTGTGAACCCGGTCAACCTGGGAATTTGCTGAGGTACGAGGCTCTGTCCCACGGCAATATCCTGGGTTCATATACCCGGGATATTGCCCGTGGGGGAATGTGAAAGTGGTATAACAGGAATATATGCATTTATCTGCTGGTCTGCATGAGTCACCTTTGTGTGAACACATTCTATTTGTATTTGGCCTGTGTTTACATGCCCCTTTCATGAAAATGGAAGTGCCAGGTATGTGCAAGACTGCATTGGCACATATGCATCAGTTGTCTTTGTGGGCATGCACAGTGCGGATTGGCACAATTTACACTATGCAAACTGGCGTAAAGTTCAACTGGTTGGGGTAGAAGTTTGCAAATACGATAATCCCGACAGCACTTTTATCAGCAGTACAATTCCAATTGCTGCAATTGTGACCTACAGTCAATTCCTCCTCACTGGCCTCCCCCGCTCCCTTCTCTCCCCCCTCCGCTCTATACTCAATGCGGCTGCAAGACTCATCTTCCTCTCACGCCGCTCCTCCTCTGTCTCCCCTCTCTGCCTTGCCTTACACTTGCTCCCCTTCCCCTACAGAATCTTTTCAAACTCCTCACCACCACTTACAAGGCTCTCTCCAACTCTACTGCCCCTTATATCTCTAACCTCCTCTCCATTCACACTCCTGCCCGCTCCCTGCGCTTGGCCAACGACCACCGCCTCTCCTCCACTCTTATCACCTCTTCCCATTCCAGAATTCAAGACTTTTCCCGTGCAGCCCCCCTTCTCTGGAACGACCTCCTTCGTTCCATGCATCTCTCTCCTACTCTGTGCTCCTTCAAACGTCCACTCAAAACTCACCTCTTCCTCAAAGCCTACCAACCATCTACTTAACCCCCATCTCCTCCCTTTAGCTCGTCCTCCCTTCTCTCCTCTTGCTTCAACTGGCTCCTCTTGTGCCTGGTCTGTTTACCCTCCCTTAGTATGTAAGCTTGTATGAGCAGGGCCCCCTCCCCTCCTATCTCCATACTTGTTCTTCCGCTCCGTCTTTACTGCATATGACTGGCCAGAGTTTCTGAAGTATTGGTACTTTTTGTTCATTGTTCTGTATGGTTTCACCCTGTAAAGTCTACTGTTAGTTCTGTGTGCGGCTCTGCGCATACCTTGTGGCGCCTAACAAATAAATGATAATAATAATAATAATTCCGACTTGATGAAAAACTGGCTGTGAAGAATTCTGGCATTCCAACATAGCGTCAGTGAGATTCACGTCACTGAAGAGTAACTGTTGCATTTATGTCGGCAGGTGTGTTTTAGAAAGGGCTGGACAGTAGACACCCGGCGGGTCCCCGCATTGCCCCCTTAATAGCATAAATGTGAATCTCACTGACACTATGTTGGAATGCTGAAATTCTTCAAAGTCAGTTTTTCATCAAGTCGGAATTGATTGCAGGTCGCAATTACAGCAATCGGAATTGTACTGTCGCTCTAAATGCTGTTGGGATTATCGTATTTGCAAACGTGACTACCACTGGTTCAACTTAACATCAAGTCCTGTATCTGTACATTTGCCTTTTTAAATGAATCTTAGAGGTTTCATCTAAACATACATCCCAATAATTATACTTCTATTTATACCTATGACACCATAGGAGAAGGGGTATTAGAGATCATAAGAGCAAATATACACTAGTGTTTTCACAGTAATATTCATTGTGATAGCAAACAGATGTTGAGTGACTAAATTCTGCATAGACGTTGTACAGTTACTTTATAAGAGAACTAATTTCTTGGATGTACACAGAAAGATGACATAATGCTTTCTACAAACATATGGGATTATTAATAAAATGCTTATAGATTGGCTTTACTTCTATGAATAAATTCCAGTGAGATCAGAGACAACAGCCAAATGCTATCCAGCTCTGTTTCCATAGCATGACACTTATATCATTGTATAGTCTATTTTTTTTACTCTTATTAAACTTAAATACTTTACAATGTTGTTCTTTTAACTTTAATATACATTCCTATGTGGTCTATAAAAGGAGTCTCTGTTTTCCACCAGAGTCATAAATCTTTTGGGGAAAGAAGTGAAAGTTATAGTCTTTGTAGTCTCATTAACTTATTGTGATATATTACAGTGTAACATCTTATTAAGCCATTTTATCTGATCGACAAACACAGGTGGTCTGCACAGTACTGAGGACTTAATTCACAACCATTTTGTGCTGTGATGAAACTGGAAACCATTCAATAATTAATAGAGGTTCATTTTCCTCTGCTACCATTTTATTTATATTGACAATGGTTGAACAATGCGGCACTCAGGGCTTGAGCTAGACTACAATCTCTATATTTAAAAAACAACTGGTTTGTTAAATATATAGATGTTTAGATGACTTCGCTTTTACACATTGTTGCTGAGTTGCCCGTATGGCCATTTGTCTAGGGTAAAATCTGCAAGTTTGTACTATGCATGTTCACAAAATAAGCCACCCACATATGCAGATTTATACTTGCGCCTGACAACAGCCAGAGAGGTTGGACAGAGGGAGGGAAGGGGCGGTCTAACGTAGGCAGAGTACAGTAAGGATGTGTTTGCCTAATTCCAAATAGAAAAACTCGCTTGGAGATGCATATATGCCTGACAAACTTGGATCAATCGCCAGTGCCTGAGGGATGGTGCAAAGAAAGATGCTAATGATAATGACTGTTGCCAGCACTAGCTAGCTGTTTCTGATTGTGAATTTACATCTGAAGCTGAAAGGTGCTTTCCTCAATGTTCGTGCACATATTATAAGATTTTGTGGGCGTATTTTTTTTAAAAAATTTTTTGCTACTTTCATTTGTACTCGAGAAGGAATAATATATCTGCTGTATTATATTGTTTGTTTTTTATTTTAATTAAGCATAAGGGCGAATACATTTTTTCTCTATCAATACAAATGTAAACAAACGTTTCTTGTGCTTATGGCCTGATTGTGTGTATGTGTATGTAAGCATAACATAACTTGGCGCATATGCTACAGGTGCAGAGTTGAACTCATCATATGTAAGTAAATACGCTATTTTTACATGCAGCTTTCTAAAGCGGAAATTATGTCCAATATTCACCCAACTCAGTGTCAGCCCTTCTGTTTAAGCTGTCTCTAACAATCAGAGGGTTCAGAGCAAATTCAATAGTTATAGTATAGCACTGATTTTTTTACTAACAATTTTAATATCTAATAGGAAAAAAAGAAGACATAAAATATGTTGTGGCATAACATACAAAATTTAAAAAAATAAAACATAATGATAAATAGCGACAATCAGCAATAAAAGCAGTAAAAAGTTCTAATATGGCTTTAAAAATAGAATACTAACCTTTACATTCATACTTGAGATCAGAGAAATATACCATCTCTTGGGAGAACACAAAGAGTCCCAGCCGTCCACCTGCATATGTCTTGTCATAGAGTGGCCCAGAGTCTACCATGATCTGTTTTCCTTCAAACACCACAACTCTATAGGGCAGAAAATAAACTTGAGATATATACGAGATATGTAGCAAGGCATGTAGAAAAATCAAAGCACGGTCTCTGGTTTTTCAGAAATGTTCACTGCTCTCCTTCCAAATCTTTCAAGTCAGTCCATGTTTTATTTTTATTTGTAGATTATATTGTTGTTGGGCTGAAAGCCAATGTATGTCATGTAGAAACCAATAAACCAGTGAATAAACTTATTTACCAAATCTATTCCATGCTCTTCCTCATAAAGTATCATCTAAACACTTCTTGGGTCTCCACTTTTGTAATTATATAATGGAATGTATGGCATGCTAACAAAAAATGTACAATGTTTGAGGAAAATGTTTAAAGTGGAGGCAGCTTTATACAAGTGAAGGAAATACATATCAATGGTGAAAGATGCTAACATATACAGCCCTACAGTCTCAGTTTTAGATGTGTGGGAGCTGCTATAGTGAATGCTCTCAATGTGGGTAGTACTTTGCTCTATGTGGAGCGAAATTTACACGATAAAAAATGCTCTGTGTTCATAAACATCATATTGGCTCCTCCCACTCAACACATTGTTTGTGAATATGGTACACTTGAGGGGAATCAAGAGCAAAGACAATGATATGATAAAGAAAGCAATTATTTATCAAGTTAAGAGTGCAATACATAGTTATAACATTGCTGCTTTACAGCACAGGGGCTTCGGGTTAAATTCTGACCAGGTTGATATGCTGCTGCATAGAGTTTGTATGTTTTTCCCATGTTTGCCTTGGTTTCCTTCTGGGTTTCCCATAGTCAAACACATGCTTGTAGGTGAGTTGGCTTCTGACTAACATTTATCCAAGTGTATGTGTGTTTCTGTATTGAAATAATTAGATTATACGCTCAATTAGGACAGGGACAAATGCAAATGAATACATAGTCTGAGCACCTGACAATTTTATAACCACATATCTTTATAAGTGGCTGACCTATTTGTTTATGTCTCTTTGCTGGTTTCCCACTAGTGATTTTAAGAAAAGGGCCTTCACTTTCGGGGAGATTCAATTCAGAGAGAAGTGTCTCCGGAACAGTCCACGTAGACACATAGCGCCGATGTTGAGGCTGAAATCTAACCTCTGGACATTGTGGTGATATCCGGTGGCACATTGCGGCCAACTGAATCTCCCCCCTTGTGCCAAGAATATTTATGTACTGTACACAATGTATGTCTGCTCTCCCTACTGTACATTGCTGCAGAGAAGATTTGAGCTTAATAAGTTAGCAATAATAATTAAACAATAATTCAACAACTAATGTTAGTTGGTGATGCTACAGGCATCAATTTATCAGACAACATAAAATTATAACACCAACCTACAACACTAAAATGGTCCATGTTTTTATTTTATACTAAATTGCATTAATTAATTGGTCATATTTCTATATGTTGAATATCTGAGTATGACAAATGAGCACATTTTACAAAGAATTAATATTAACATTAAAAACACTTTATATTGGGGAAATATTTGCTAACAAAGTGCAAAATTGCTATGTCTAATATAACCTTTAGTAAATAATAAGACACATACTTTCATTGTCTAACTTGTCTACATAAATCAAAGCTAATTGCTGAATGGTGTCTATGGCTTGATGTACATTTGTACTTAGTAAATAAACCCCATTGTATACATAATATTATGCAAATAATGGTTTACCTAATAAAACCAGTCTTTGGTCTGTGAGTCAGATGCCACCTGTAAGCAGTATAGTCTTTCCAGCCAACGTTCTTGGGATCGTGCCACAATGTTCTTACCTAGCAAAGAGCGAATGTAATTCAAATACACTGAATACTTCCATTTTTGTGAAACCATTGCTATACATTTAATTTAGTTATACCTCTCCTGGTGTATTTCCAGTATGCCACAGAGCATTTCTCAAGTGCTCCCCAGTGCCTGTAGTGGAATTGGCTACTTTTAATGATACTCCAGAGTACCCATATGCCCTAGATGGCTTATCTTCCCAATATGTCTGTGTGACTTGCTTCCACATGAACACATAGAACCTGCTGCTGGACTGATAGCCAAACACAAAGCCAGCATAATCGTCATCACGGTCTGTGTTAACATAGAATGTTCCACTGAAATCCACTGCGCTGAACTCATCAAAGCCTATGAGAAATATACGACAATGTTTATTTACATTGGAAACATATCCACTATCCATACACAATTTAAGCTATGCAATGGATGTAATAAATATATACAGTGCAGTATATTATGCCAAATTATGCCATTTACATCAATATTTGCTATTACTCCACCATTGAACTTGATGCAACTTGTCCCATATTATCAAGAGTAGATAGTTTTGTTCCTTCTATGTTTCAGTGGATACTGCTGTAAGTGGTCTTGAATAAATATTATTTCTACCATTAGTTTATAAATAAACAAGTGAAAGATCCATAACTTACACAATTACTCTTCCTTGTGATTATGACAAAACAGAAGATCAGTAGACTCTGTCCACAATCCAATATAACCAGTTATTAAGTTACTGCTTAGGCTGTCTCATTGGTTATTATGTGCAGTCGGTCATTTTGTCTTTGAGGATATTAAAGCAACTCAAATGTGCACATTCTGCAAGTGTTTTTTCTCTGGTACAGCAGACTTCTATGTGGAGGAATCCTTGGCAGTTTTGCACGATTCAGTAAGAGGAGCAGGAGGTGTGGTATCTGCCAGTAGAGTACAGGTGTTTAAAAGAACTTTGCTGACTAAGGAATGAGCTTATTAAGTTTGTGTTTGCTAATTAAATGTTGGGTATTATAAAAAAATAATGTACCCTAAGGCTTGTAGCCTTAATCTTAATGTAGTTACAGAAATCTTCAGTGAGGAAGTATGTGAAAACACCATTTGGCCATTTTTATACAGGCTCCTGTCTAAGTTGGAAAGACTCCCTATATTAAATTTACTTACCTACAGCAATACCAGGATCAGAATTGGCAGTTTGCACCAGTTCTTTGCCCTGATGGCGAATAACCCAATTGGGATCAATTTGAGCTGTCCCCTTTGGATCCAAGGGAACCATTTGGAATTTCCTAAAGTCAGTTTCACTAATACCACTGTTCTCTGGGCAGACATCAAATATATCGGGAACGCTGTCGTTATCAAAATCATCTTTGCAGGCATCACCTCGCCCATCACCTGTAAAAAAAAATAAAAAAAATTGGAGAGCTTTTAACCTTAATTGTTACATAACATTCTAGAAAAATGTGAAAAGTTGCTACATGCAAAATGCTAAGGTTAAATAATATTGTTTTTCTACCTCTTACAGCCACTGTCAATACGATTTTGAAATCATTCCAGTTTAATAAAAAAAAAATATTTATCTCAATCCACTTCATTTCATGTGAAAGTCTGTGGTGGAATCTATCATAAGAAAGTACTTATTAATCTTTGTGTCTTGCTGTGAGTAATCTTGGCAGGGATAACGGATAAAGGCAGATCTCCCTGATTCATTATATTCTGGCATGCTGCAAGGTATGTAATTTAGCAATGACCGGCTTAGGTCTTTTATCCATGACATGGTTGCCTGCAGCAACATTCCATGATGGATATTTAATATCAAGCGCATACTATTGTGGCTTCCCTATCAGGATCAAGATACAGTAAATCATAAAATAAGCTTAAGGCTATATTTGATTGCAGGTGAAAAATGAGTATATTTCACAGGAAAGTTGTAATACATGCTAAAAGACAGGGAAACCAAAATCTGAAATATCCAGAGCTCTTCCAAGTAATCATATTGAGACACAAGAGTTGATTAGTGAGTTGTTTACTCTCAGAAAGCTAAATAGCCATTTGTGAAAGTTTACATTACTGCATGCCTAGTATACATTGTAGATCTGCAGTTTTCAAGAGCAATCACTAAGGGTTCAGTGGATTCACTTGACACCAACTGATTGTTGGAAGTCATGGAGAGGCAGCCAATATATGCAGGGCTAAAAAAGGCATCTTGAGGCCTCCTATAACTTGATAAAATTGGCACCTGTCTGCCCACTTCTCATTCTGATGACTACAATACAGAGGCCTTTTTATTGGCTAGTAGACAATGTAGAGCTCATTTCAGTGCCAGTTATTTAATGAAGAGCCAATTTTTGTGAATAGTGTACAAGACTGGTAAAGCATACTTCTAGTCTGATGACTTGTATATAGAGCAGGCCTCAAAAAAGATGACTCATGTACGTTAGACCTACAATCCTCTGGCTAGTGTATAGCAGACCCTCAAACTGGTGGTTAGTTTATAGCAGACCCCCAAATTGGTGGCTACTATACAGCAGGCTTCTATTATCTAGTGGCAAATGTATAGCAGACTTCCAATCTGGGGGTAAATGTATGAACCTCCGGATTCTTCAACTCCGGCGAGTTCAGAGTCTTCAGCGCTTAAATTTAAAGCGGCGCTGCCTTGTAAAGGGAAACTTCCCTTTACAAGGCAGCGCCGCTTTAAATTTAAGCGCTGAAGATGCTGAACTCGCCGGAGTTGAAGAATCCGGAGGTTCATACATTTACCCCCTGGTGGCTAGTGTATAGCAAGTCTCTAATCTGGTGGGCAGTGTATGGCAAACTTCTAAACTGATGTTAAGTGTATAGCAGAACTTTGATCTGTAGCGATTAGTGAAAAGCAGACAATGTGGGTCTTTCACTTAATCTCTAATAAGTGCCGTGTAGCAGAAAATACAATGGGGTACATTTATGGAAACTAATACAAATATAAATGGTGGTGATTTACATAGCAACCGATCAGATTCAGTCATTTTCTAGTGAAGAGTAGAAATCATCTGCTTGGCAGCACTGTGGCTCAGTGGTTAACACTTTTGACTTTACAGTGTGTTTACAAGGGGTTTCCTACGGATGCTGTACTTTCATCCCACAAAATTAACGTATGTGTGTGTTAAGCAATTTAGACTAAGCTCCACTGGAACAGGGACTGAAATGAATGACAAATATTCTCTGAACAGCATTGCAGAATATGTGGCACTATATAAATAAATGATGATGATTAACAGCTATAGACAACACCTCCTTTTCCTTTGCATGAGATTTTAGCAATATATCAATATATCCAATGTATCACCTCCCTGAGTTACCTTCAACAGAGGCACAATATCAAAGAAATTCTTCTATATTAATATATATTTGCTGTAAATTTATCTTAAAAAAAAAAGAACATTCCGAACATTTTCAATTATTGGATATTAAGCATTTACTGCATTCATTATATGATGTGAATGATCGTTCTTTAACTGAAGGGTTGTCAAGATTTAAATGAACTGTCTCAGATGTAAGAAGAACACACTAGGATTTAGTTAGTCTGTTAATAGTGTCTTGTATATTAACTCCTGCCAAAAATGTTTTTATGATTGGGCATCTAAACCAACTATGTAACATTTCTTATGGTTACAGCAAATTGCATAACACACCTCCCACATACTTACATAAGAGAGAATAAGAATTAAAATGCACCATCTCATCTAATAAGAAATTTACCTATTCCCTCGGGCTCAAGACATTAATTACAAAATAGTATGTGCAATGGTTCAAAAACCCAATAACCAGTTTCACTGCAAACAATGCCTGCAATATCAATCTTGTTTTCACAGATTTTTCTATTTGTGTAAGAACTCACATAAAACAGGATACAAGTACACAGAGCTACTAACACTTCTTGACAAAATAGATGCCTTCTTTTTAAACCACTTTCTACCATTACTAACTCATGCAATAAAGTTTTTTTCCTTGTCTGATCCTGACTTGGCTATAATTCTATCAATTTATGTATAATCCTAAAGTCCTTCATTTGCATGTATTATTGCTCATTGTTCTTTTGTAAGGAGCTGTTTACAGCATGTGACTATCAATAAAAATTTGGATTTTATTAGTGAATTTGATGGACAGTTCTAAGTCAGCACTACCTTTTTACTTTAAGCTAAGGGTCTTATACTATCATCAACAGAAATTAAATATTTCTTTTTTGCCACTTCAGTGGACTTTAGTAAGCTGATAGACACTTGGCTGACGTATAAATAGTAACCTGGACATCTAGGAATATGTACTGGCAAAGTGATCTCATAGAAATCACATTGCCCATACATCATAATGATGCCCCGTGACAGGCAGAAAACAATGATGATTTCTGCCTTTCAATGGGGCATCATTATCAGTGTATCCTGCGATAAGGATATGATCACCCAGGTGATCTCTGCTACAGCGCCCCTAGTGATAAAGTCTGTGTTTACAGGTATGTGACCAGCCTAAAGTATTGCATGATAGATAGATAGACAGATTTTGTGAAAGTAGCTATCATAAAATATTGTCATAAAAAACATTTTTTTCAGGCTATCAGTAGCTGTGTTGTGAGTCGTAGTTAATATGGATAATCAACTCACAGAAATGGAAGTTGAATTAAAGCTGGTTATAAAACACTAGTACGATGCATAAGCGTTAACAAAGTTACAGTTTATATATATTGGCAAATTAAATTGTTTTTCTGCTTCTTGGCCAGTGTTGCTCAAAGTATATGAGGAAACATGTCTATAATATTTTATATATTGCAACTTGTCTAAAATGAAATGTGCTATCCATTGTCTATGATGGGAAACAGAGAAGTTGTGGTGAGCAAGTCTACACCAGATAAGATGTGGCAAGGTCTACTTGGATTTATGTCTGTATCTGGGGGATTTTGGTTGATGTTGAGTGGTCCTGTCAAATGAAGTGATATTATTGGTTCAAAGTCTTATATGATGCTTTATCTACGTATTAGTTTGTGGTTTTGGGGCTTAAAAGGCTTGCAAAGTTAATTTGTAATAACAATTGTTCTGCTTGAATTGAATGGTTTGTATCGCGCATATAAGAATAAACAGAGCATATTCTGAAGAGACTTCCTCTTTGAATTATTCCTGAAAACTTCCATAACATTTTTGGAGGTCCCGGACCGAGATCCTAAGTCCATTATACCTGACCCGACGCACTAAGGAGGATCGGCTTTGAGTACTTGAACCAATGGTGCACCAAGGTGAGACATTTTCTTACTCTGTTTCAAGTGCTTAATTGCTGGTCCCCTGCCGTTGGGTAAGGCTTTATGGAAGTTTCCTGAAAGCTTCCATAGCAGTAGTGTTATTTGTTTACTGGATTGTACTGTTATATCATGTACTGTCTTGTTGTTTGCCCTCTGTACAGTGCTGAGGACCTCATGTGTTGCCCTTTAAATTAAGATTAATGATAATAATAAAAAGGCAACAATTTTGTATAATGTCCAATAAGGCAAATAGGCATTTGCTCAACTAGGATATCAAAATAAAATCCAGTCCATAAAGAAAAGCAATATAAAATTTGTTGAAATAGGTCCCCACAATGCGAACACAGTGCAAAAAATGATGTGTGCTTTCTGAGGTGCAAATTTGGCTTGAATCCTTGACAGTGAAAGGCTTAATAAGGGTTTGGGCAAACTGGAAATAGACAATGTTTAGACATTTCTTTTTCAGGAACATTGGAATTGCACATGTTCAAAATGCACAAACAAATTGCATTACTTTACAGCACCAGTAGCTTCCGTCAAGGAAATGCAGGTATATCATAGTTGGGCACAGACAAAACAGATTAAGAGCAGCATTATCGCACACACATTGACATAAAGTTAAGACTTGCACGGTCTACTTTTCCTTTGAATTAAAGCAAATCAACCTGCCTTCATTATAGCTAACATATTTTTAAAATCGAAACCTGGAGCATCCAGGTAATATGAAGTGTGCAAGTGCGCTTAGTCCATAAAAGCCACTATGTGCTTCCTTTTGGCAGTCTGTGACTGTAAAAACCCTTTTTAATTGTAATTAAAGGGAATAAGCAGCCTAGCTTTCCAGGTTTAAATAAAACAATACAGGTGCTATGCAAAACTAGAAGCAATCTGGTGATATTCTTGACTAAGATTAAAAATTCTTTAGCCTAGACCATATCTCACGCAATGCTTTACTCATTTTGTATCCTGTTTCATTCAAATTTATTGCTAGAGGGTTTGAAACTTGAATGCGAAAACAACAGCTATAATAGCAAAACTCATAACTATATGAAGCATGAAAAGGGTATACAAGAGTAAAGTATATCTGCGCTTCTTTTTTAGTATATCTGAACTGATGCAGAAAAACTGCAACTTGCAAAAGTTGATTTGAAGCTTCTCTACTTTAGAATCTAAAGATATTTTTCAATTTGATCTTAGATATCATATTGATTGCTTCTCTGTGTGTTGCTTTGTAGCTACAAAAACAAATTGGATTATAGTAAAGGATTTGTCTAGATAATTATTGATTGATTTATGATGGAGAACAGACAGTGTACCTATCACTCATATTAAAATGACATTTATACATAACCATTTTCAGTATGACTACTTCCCTCTAAGCCGAGCAATCTGGCAATAATTATTAATTGTTAACATTTTTACTCCTTAGGAAAAATTCTACAGATTGTGAATGTTACTGCTGATGATGGAGTCCTCATTTTAATAACCTTTTAACTCTTTTATCCCCAATATCTGAGCATAAAAGGAACATAGGGTATGACAATGGCGAGTATCATAAATGAAAGTATAAATCCACCAAAGGATCAACTTATTGTATTTCCATTCAAATATTCTGTACATGATGCTAAATTGGATGTATGTTGGGCATAAAGAAAAGTATTTACGCCCATATGCTGTATCAAAGCAATCTCAAGATGCATCCAGCTCTGCACCTGCAGCATATGAGCCAGGTTTACGTTAGGCATATATTCACCCAGATCATAAACACAAGAAAAGTTTGTTAACATTTGATTCGATAGTGAAAAACGCATTCACTATTAGGTTTGATATAATACAGCAGACGTAATATTCCTTCTCATGTACGAATGAACGCAGCAAAACATTGTCTTTTTAAATACACCCACAAAATCATTTTATACATGCTCAATCAATGTAGCATTTATCAGCTTTAGAGGTGAATTTGCTATCAGCCAATCAGAAGCGGCTAGCTAGTGCTGGTGACTGTCATCATCAGCATGCTCTTGCAGATGCAAAAGATATGACTCCTAACAGATAAATATGTATCTCTGTCTGCTTCAGCCATAATTGCATGAAAATAAGCCCATACTGTACTGGGCCTACATTAGACTTTGCTCGGATCTAACAATTGCACCTCCTTACTAGTAAGGAGGCACAATTGTTAGATCAAAGAAACTCTGCATGTTCCGATATACGTGCACTCTCTTTGTGAGCATGCGCAGTACAAATCTTCGTAATTTTACGCTTCACAATCTGGCATAGAGTTAACTTAGCATCAGGCCCTCTAGCTCTAAATTACATTAAAAACATCATACACTTATCTACCTGACTCAAAAAGAGAATAGGTTGTACTATAATGTCTTACCATTTGAGTCTTTTTGGTCAGGATTATAGGTCAGTCGACAGTTGTCTCTGTCATCTGGCACACCATCATTGTCATCGTCTGAATCACAGGCATCCCCTCTCCCATCCTTATCATGATCTGCTTGGTTTGCATTAGGTATGTAGGGACAGTTGTCCAAGTTGTTCTGGTAGCCATCTTCATCAATGTCTTCATTGCTATCACACTTGTCTCCCACAAGGTCATTATCCACATCAGTCTAAACGTAAACAGCCATAACAGAGGATAGAATCTCAGTTGAGTACACAGCAAGGAAATGGTGTGAAATACCACATGCACCTGGAGAATTCCTGATGAAACACTTTAAACATTATATACAGGTATTATAAAGGCAAGTTTCTCACATGTATTTTCGAAAACTTAGCATGTGAAAGTTCCAGGTAATTATAGTTATTCTAAGCTCATAGTGAAATACAATGCAGGAAGTATATATGGTTCCAGCACATTTATATGAAACAAACAGACACAGCAAATGATGGTGTGGAGAAAAAAATGCTATGTCATACCATTTTAGTTCCACCAACTGAATATACTGTGTATGTCAATGTAATATTCGTACATCTGAGTAGGCCTTGCACACCATGTGCAATGTACGTCAAGTTCAAATAAACATGTTTCATCTGTACTATAAATTACTGACCAGTTTACTTGTACTGAGTTGGAATTGTATATGTGTGATAAAGAAATAGTAATAGTGTGGGCATTAACCCTTAATTGTATATTGTCTCTAGGAAGCCTGGATGTCAGCAATAGTAAGCAGCAGTGTGTGATTAGAAGTGGTTCCTGGTCTCACAAATACCTAAAACCAGACAGTACTCAATAACTGAACCTGAACCCACATCAACACCAACAGGGTGTGAATCCGGAGCTTCTAAACTAGCACCTATTATGCAAAGTTCTCTGATAGATGGCTCCATAACATAGATAACATTACAAAAATCTTCTTTTTGAATTTTTAATATGCATGAGTTACATATATCAACATTATAATTTGCCCAAATTTGGAAAATACTATTTTGTAGATCACTCCTCTTATGGCAAAGAAAGAATATTACCTTGTATTAGAAGTATTTTGTTCAAAACTTTAAGACATTTTTTATTTGTACTCTCTTTATACTGCTTATTTTCATTTATATACGTGACACAAATTACAACGTGGTGGACCACCACTGAACAAAAGACTAATTTTTCATCTATTGAACCCCGACTGTATTTTCACTTACCGAAAACAGATTTCCAAAACACAATGGTTATTTGTGTTTTTCACAAGACTGAGTTTGTATGTGAGGCATTCAGAAAAAGAAATGTGAGGCTCTGAAATTCACATTGAACTGTCGTGCTTAAACAAAGGCCTCTGGGTATGAATGACTGCCATT
>NW_027447175.1:0-36249 GCF_038048845.1 Mixophyes fleayi | reverse complement strand
TGATTCATGATTCGATTCATGATTCATGACTCATGATTCAATTAATGATTCATGATTCAAGATTCATGATTCAATTCATGATTCATGATTTAATTTATGATTCATGATTCAATTCATGAATTATAATTCATGATTCATGATTCAATTCATGATTCATGATTCAATTCATGATTCAATTCATGATTCATAATTCATGATTCAATTCATGATTCATAATTCATGATTCAATTCATGATTCAATTTATGATTCGTGATTCATGATTCATGATTCAATTCATGATTCATGATTCATGATTCAATTTATGATTCAATTCATGATTCATAATTCATGATTCATGATTCAATTCATGATTCATGATTCAATTCATTGTTCATGATTCAATTCATGATTCATGATACAATTCATGATTCATGATTTGATTTATGATTTATGATTCATGATTTAATTCATGATTCATGATTCATGATTCAATTGATGATTCATGATTCATGATTCAATAATGATTCATGATTCATGATTCAATTCATGATTCATGATTCAATTCATGATTCATGATTCATGATTCAATTCATGATTCATGATTCAAGATTCATGATTCAATTCATGATTCATGATTCAATTCATGATTTATGATTCAATTCATGATTCAATTCTTGATTCATGATTCGATTCATGATTCATGATTCATGATTCAATTCATGATTCATGATTCATGATTCAATCAATTCATGATTCATGATTCATGATTCAATTCATGATTTGTTTCATGATTCATGATGCAATTCATGAATTATTATTCATGATTCAATTCAGGATTCATGATTCATGATTCAATTCATGATTCATGATTCATGATTCGATTCATGATTCGATTTATGATTTATGATTCATGATTTAATTCATGATTCATGATTCATGATTCAGTTGATGATTCATGATTCATGATTCAATTCATGATTCAATTCATGATTCATGATTCACGATTCAATTTATGATTCATGATTCATGATTCAATTCATGATTCATGATTCAATTCATGATTCAATTCATGATTCATGATTCATGATTCATGATTAAATTCATGATTCATGATTCATTTTCCAATTCATGAATCATGATTCATGATTTAATTCATGATTCATGATTCATGATTAAATTCATGATTCATGATTCACGATTCAATTAATGATTCATGATTCATGATTAAATTCATGATTCATGATTCAATTCATGATTCATGATTCATTATTCAATTCATGAATCATGATTCATGATTTAATTCATGATTCATGATTTATTATTCAATTCATGATTCATGATTCATGATTCAATTCATGATTCATGATTCATGATTGAATTCATGATTAATTTCATGATTCATGATTCATGATTCATGATTCATGATTCGATTCATGATTCATGATTCATGATTCATGATTCGATTCATGATTCATGACTCATGATTCAATTAATGATTCATGATTCAAGATTCATGATTCAATTCATGATTCATGATTTAATTCATGATTCATGATTCAATTCATGATTCATAATTCATGATTCATGATTCAATTCATGATTCATGATTCAATTCATGATTCATGATTTGATTAATGATTTATGATTCAATTCATGATTCAATTCTTGATTCATGATTCGATTCATGATTCATGATTCATGATTCAATTCATGATTCATGATTCATGATTCAATTCATGATTCATGACTCATGATTCATGATTCATGATTCAATTCATGATTTGTTTCATGATTCATGATGCAATTCATGATTCATGTTTCATGATTCAATTCATGATTCATGATTCATGATTCAATTTATGATTCGTGATTCAAGTCATGATTCATGATTCAATTCATGATTCATGATTCATTATTCAATTCATGATTTATGATTCATGATTCAATTCAGGATTCATGATTCATGATTCAATTCATGATTCATGATTCATGATTCGATTCATGATTCGATTTATGATTTATGATTCATGATTTAATTCATGATTCATGATTCATGATTCAATTCATGATTCATGATTCATGATACGATTCAGGATTCATGATTTGATTTATGATTTATGATTCATGATTTAATTCATGATTCATGATTCATGATTCAATTGATGATTCATGATTCATGATTCAATTAATGATTCATGATTCATGATTCAATTCATGATTCATGATTCAATTCATGATTCATGATTCATGATTCAATTCATGATTCATGATTCAATTAATGATTCATGATTCAAGATTCATGATTCAATTCATGATTCATGATTCATGATTCAATTCATGATTCATGATTCAATTCATGATTCATAATTCATGATTCATGATTCAATTCATGATTCATGATTCAATTCATGATTCTATTCATGATTCATGATTCAATTCATGATTTATGATTCAATTCATGATTCAATTCTTGATTCATGATTCGATTCATGATTCATGATTCATGATTCAAATCATGATTCATGATTCATGATTCAATTCATAATTCATGATTCATGATTCATGATTCAATTCATGATTTGTTTCATGATTCATGATGCAATTCATGATTCATGTTTCATGATTCAATTCATGATTCATGATTCATGATTCAATTTATGATTCGTGATTCAAGTCATGATTTATGATTCAATTCATGATTCATGATTCATTATTCAATTCATGATTTATGATTCATGATTCAATTCAGGATTCATGATTCATGATTCAATTCATGATTCATGATTCATGATTCGATTCATGATTCGATTTATGATTTATAAATCATGATTTAATTCATGATTCATGATTCATGATTCAGTTGATGATTCATGATTCATGATTCAATTCATGATTCAATTCATGATTCAATTCATGATTCAATTCATGATTCATGATTCACGATTCAATTTATGATTCATGATTCATGATTCAATTCATGATTCATGATTCAATTCATGATTCAATTCATGATTCATGATTCATTATTCAATTCATGAATCATGATTCATTATTCAATTCATGAATCATGATTCATGATTTAATTCATGATTCATGATTCATGATTAAATTCATGATTCATGATTCATGATTCAATTAATGATTCATGATTCATGATTCAATTCATGATTCATGATTCAAGATTCATGATTCAATTCATGATTCATGATTTAATTCATGATTCATGATTCAATTCATGATTCATAATTCATGATTCATGATTCAATTCATGATTCATGATTCAATTCATGATTCAATTCATGATTCATGATTTGATTAATGATTTATGATTCAATTCATGATTCAATTCTTGATTCATGATTCGATTCATGATTCATGATTCATGATTCAATTCATGATTCATGATTCATGATTCAATTCATGATTCATGATTCAATTCATGATTCATTATTCAATTCATGAATCATGAGACATGATTTAATTCATGATTCATGATTTATTATTCAATTCATGATTCATGATTCATGATTCAATTCATGATTCATGATTCATGATTGAATTCATGATTCATGACTCACGATTCAATTTATGATTCATGATTCATGATTCAATTCATGATTCAATTCATGATTCATGATTCATGATTCATTATTCAATTCATGATTCATGATTCATGATTCAATTCATGATTCAATTCATGATTCATAATTCATGATTCATGATTCAATTCATGATTCATAATTCATGATTCAATTCATGATTCATAATTCATGATTCAATTCATGATTCATAATTCATGATTCAATTCATGATTCTTAATTCATGATTCAATTTATGATTCGTGATTCATGATTCATGATTCAATTCATGATTCATGATTCATGATTCAATTTATGATTCAATTCATGATTCATAATTCATGATTCATGATTCAATTCATGATTCATGATTCAATTCATTGTTCATGATTCAATTCATGATTCATGATTCATGATACAATTCATGATTCATGATTTGATTTATGATTTATGATTCATGATTTAATTCATGATTCATGATTCATGATGCAATTGATGATTCATGATTCATGATTCAATTAATGATTCATGATTCATGATTCAATTCATGATTCATGATTCAATTCATGATTCATGATTCATGATTCAATTCATGATTCATGATTCATGATTCAATTCATGATTCATGATTCAAGATTCATGATTCAATTCATGATTCATGATTCATGATTCAATTCATGATTCATGATTCAATTCATGATTCATAATACATGATTCATGATTCAATTCATGATTCAATTCATGATTCATGATTCAATTCATGATTTATGATTCAATTCATGATTCAATTCATGATTCAATTCTTGATTCATGATTCGATTCATGATTCATGATTCATGATTCAATTCATGATTCATGATTCATGATTCAATTCATGATTCATGATTCATGATTCAATTCATGATTTGTTTCATGATTCATGATGCAATTCATGATTCATGTTTCATGATTCAATTCATGATTCATGATTCATGATTCAATTTATGATTCGTGATTCAAGTCATGATTCATGATTCAATTCATGATTCATGATTCATTATTCAATTCATGATTTATTATTCATGATTCAATTCAGGATTCATGATTCATGATTCAATTCATGATTCATGATTCATGATTCGATTCATGATTCAATTCATAATTCATGATTCAATTCATGATTCATTATTCAATTCATGAATCATGAGACATGATTTAATTCATGATTCATGATTTATTATTCAATTCATGATTCATGATTCATGATTCAATTCATGATTCATGATTCATGATTGAATTCATGATTCATGACTCACGATTCAATTCATGATTCATGATTCATGATTCAATTCATGATTCAATTCATGATTCATAATTCATGATTCATGATTCAATTCATGATTCATAATTCATGATTCAATTCATGATTCATAATTCATGATTCAATTCATGATTCATAATTCATGATTCAATTCATGATTCATAATTCATGATTCAATTCATGATTCAATTTATGATTCGTGATTCATGATTCATGATTCAATTCATGATTCATGATTCAATTCATTGTTCATGATTCAATTCATGATTCATGATACAATTCATGATTCATGATTTGATTTATGATTTATGATTCATGATTTAATTCATGATTCATGATTCAATTGATGATTCATGATTCATGATTCAATTAATGATTCATGATTCATGATTCAATTCATGATTCATGATTCAATTCATGATTCATGATTCATGATTCAATTCATGATTCATGATTCAAGATTCATGATTCAATTCATGATTCATGATTCATGATTCAATTCATGATTCATGATTCAATTCATGATTCATAATACATGATTCATGATTCAATTCATGATTCATGATTCAATTCATGATTCAATTCATGATTCATGATTCAATTCATGATTTATGATTCAATTCATGATTCAATTCATGATTCAATTCTTGATTCATGATTCGATTCATGATTCATGATTCATGATTCAATTCATGATTCATGATTCATGATTCAATTCATGATTCATGATTCATGATTCAATTCATGATTTGTTTCATGATTCATGATGCAATTCATGATTCATGTTTCATGATTCAATTCATGATTCATGATTCATGATTCAATTTATGATTCGTGATTCAAGTCATGATTCATGATTCAATTCATGATTCATGATTCATTATTCAATTCATGATTTATTATTCATGATTCAATTCAGGATTCATGATTCATGATTCAATTCATGATTCATGATTCATGATTCGATTCATGATTCGATTTATGATTTATGATTCATGATTTAATTCATGATTCATGATTCATGATTCAGTTGATGATTCATGATTCATGATTCAATTCATGATTCAATTCATGATTCATGATTCACGATTCAATTTATGATTCATGATTCATGATTCAATTCATGATTCATGATTCAATTCATGATTCAATTCATGATTCATGATTCATGATTCATTATTCAATTCATGATTCATGATTCATTATTCAATTCATGAATCATGATTCATGATTTAATTCATGATTCATGATTCATGATTAAATTCATGATTCATGATTCATGATTCAATTAATGATTCATGATTCATGATTCAATTCATGATTCATGATTCAATTCATGATTCATAATTCATTATTCAATTCATGAATCATGATTCATGATTTAATTCATGATTCATGATTTATTATTCAATTCATGATTCATGATTCATGATTGAATTCATGATTCATGATTCATGATTGAATTCATGATTCATGATTCATTTCATGATTCATGATTCATGATTCATGATTCATGATTCGATTCATGATTCATGATTCATGATTCATGATTCGATTCATGATTCATGACTCATGATTCAATTAATGATTCATGATTCAAGATTCATGATTCAATTCATGATTCATGATTTAATTCATGATTCATGATTCAATTCATGATTCATAATTCATGATTCATGATTCAATTCATGATTCATGATTCAATTCATGATTCAATTCATGATTCATAATTCATGATTCAATTCATGATTCATAATTCATGATTCAATTCATGATTCAATTTATGATTCGTGATTCATGATTCATGATTCAATTCATGATTCATGATTCATGATTCAATTTATGATTCAATTCATGATTCATAATTCATGATTCATGATTCAATTCATGATTCATGATTCAATTCATTGTTCATGATTCAATTCATGATTCATGATACAATTCATGATTCATGATTTGATTTATGATTTATGATTCATGATTTAATTCATGATTCATGATTCATGATTCAATTGATGATTCATGATTCATGATTCAATTAATGATTCATGATTCATGATTCAATTCATGATTCATGATTCAATTCATGATTCATGATTCATGATTCAATTCATGATTCATGATTCAAGATTCATGATTCAATTCATGATTCATGATTCATGATTCAATTCATGATTCATGATTCAATTCATGATTCATGATTCAATTCATGATTTATGATTCAATTCATGATTCAATTCTTGATTCATGATTCGATTCATGATTCATGATTCATGATTCAATTCATGATTCATGATTCATGATTCAATTCATGATTCATGATTCATGATTCAATTCATGATTTGTTTCATGATTCATGATGCAATTCATGATTCATGTTTCATGATTCAATTCATGATTCATGATTCATGATTCAATTTATGATTCGTGATTCAAGTCATGATTCATGATTCATTATTCAATTCATGATTTATTATTCATGATTCAATTCAGGATTCATGATTCATGATTCAATTCATGATTCATGATTCATGATTCGATTCATGATTCGATTTATGATTTATGATTCATGATTTAATTCATGATTCATGATTCATGATTCAGTTGATGATTCATGATTCATGATTCAATTCATGATTCATGATTCACGATTCAATTTATGATTCATGATTCATGATTCAATTCATGATTCATGATTCAATTCATGATTCAATTCATGATTCATGATTCATGATTCATTATTCAATTCATGATTCATGATTCATTTTCCAATTCATGAATCATGATTCATGATTTAATTCATGATTCATGATTCATGATTAAATTCATGATTCATGATTCAATTAATGATTCATGATTCATGATTAAATTCATGATTCATGATTCAATTCATGATTCATGATTCATTATTCAATTCATGAATCATGATTCATGATTTAATTCATGATTCATGATTTATTATTCAATTCATGATTCATGATTCATGATTCAATTCATGATTCATGATTCATGATTGAATTCATGATTCATGATTCATTTCATGATTCATGATTCATGATTCATGATTCATGATTCGATTCATGATTCATGATTCATGATTCATGATTCGATTCATGATTCATGACTCATGATTCAATTAATGATTCATGATTCAAGATTCATGATTCAATTCATGATTCATGATTTAATTCATGATTCATGATTCAATTCATGATTCATAATTCATGATTCATGATTCAATTCATGATTCATGATTCAATTCATGATTCATGATTTGATTAATGATTTATGATTCAATTCATGATTCAATTCTTGATTCATGATTCGATTCATGATTCATGATTCATGATTCAATTCATGATTCATGATTCATGATTCAATTCATGATTCATGACTCATGATTCATGATTCATGATTCAATTCATGATTTGTTTCATGATTCATGATGCAATTCATGATTCATGTTTCATGATTCAATTCATGATTCATGATTCATGATTCAATTTATGATTCGTGATTCAAGTCATGATTTATGATTCAATTCATGATTCATGATTCATTATTCAATTCATGATTTATGATTCATGATTCAATTCAGGATTCATGATTCATGATTCAATTCATGATTCATGATTCATGATTCGATTCATGATTCGATTTATGATTTATGATTCATGATTTAATTCATGATTCATGATTCATGATTCAATTCATGATTCATGATTCATGATACGATTCATGATTCATGATTTGATTTATGATTTATGATTCATGATTTAATTCATGATTCATGATTCATGATTCAATTGATGATTCATGATTCATGATTCAATTAATGATTCATGATTCATGATTCAATTCATGATTCTATTCATGATTCATGATTCAATTCATGATTTATGATTCAATTCATGATTCAATTCTTGATTCATGATTCGATTCATGATTCATGATTCATGATTCAAATCATGATTCATGATTCATGATTCAATTCATGATTCAATTCATGATTCAATTCATGATTCATGATTCAATTCATGATTCAATTCATGATTCATGATTCGATTAATGATTTATTATTCAATTCATGATTCATGATTTGATTCATGATTCATGATTCAATTCATGATTCATGATTTATGATTCATGATTCAATTCATGATTCATGATTCATGATTCGATTCATGATTCATGATTCAATTCATGATTCATGATTCATGATTCATTTCATGATTCATGATTCATGACTCATGATTCAATTCATGATTTATGATTTATGATTCAATTCATGATTCAATTCATGATTCATGATTCAAATCATGATTCATGATTTATTTCATGATTCATGATTCATGATTCGATTCATGATTCATTATTCAATTCATGATTCATGATTCATTATTCAATTCATGATTTATGATTCATGATTCAATTCATGATTCATGATTCATGATTCATGATTCAATTCATGATTTATGATTCATGATTCAATTCATGATTCATGATTCGTTTCATGATTCATGATGCAATTCATGATTCATGTTTCATGATTCAATTCATGATTCATGATAGATGATTCAATTTATGATTCGTGATTCATGATTCATGATTCATGATTCGATTCATAATTCATGATTCATGCTTCAATTCATGATTCATGATTCAATTCATGATTCATGATTCAATTCATGATTTATGATTCATGATTCATGATTCATGATCCAATTCATGATTCAATTCATGATACATGATTCAATTCATGATTCATGATTCATGATTCATAATTCAATTCATGATTCATGATTCATGATTCATGATTCATGATTCAATTCATGATTCAATTCATGATTCATGATTCGATTAATGATTTATGATTCAATTCATGATTCATGATTTGATTCATGATTCATGATTCATGATTCAATTCATGATTCATGATTCATGATTCATGATTCAATTTATGATTCGTGATTCATGATTCATGTTTCATGATTCAATTCATGATTCATGATTCAATTCATGATTCATGTTTCATGATTCATGATTCAATTCATGATTCATGATTTATGATTTTATTCATGATTCATGATTCAATTCATGATTCATGATTCATGATTCATAATTCAATTCATGATTCATGATTCATGATTCATGATTCATGATTCAATTCTTGATTCATGATTCAATTCATGATTCATGTTTCATGATTCAATTCATGATTCATGATTCACTTCATGATTCATGTTTCATGATTCATGATTCAATTCATGATTCATGATTCATGATTCATGATTCATGATTCAATTCATGATTCATGATTCATGATTCAATTTATGATTCGTGATTCATGATTCATGATTCATGATTCGATTCATGATTCATGATTCATGCTTCAATTCATGATTCATGATTCAATTCATGATTCATGATTCAATTCATGATTCATGATTCATGATTCAATTCATGATTCATGATTCATGATTCATGATTCAATTTATGATTCATGATTCAATTCATGATTCATGTTTCATGATTCAATTCATGATTCATGATTCACTTCATGATTCATGTTTCATGATTCATGATTCAATTCATGATTCATGATTCATGATTCATGATTCATGATTCAATTCATGATTCATGATTCATGATTCAATTTATGATTCGTGATTCATGATTCATAATTCATGATTCGATTCATGATTCATGATTCATGCTTCAATTCATGATTCATGATTCAATTCATGATTCATGATTCAATTCAAGATTTATGATTCATGATTCATGATTCATGATTCATGATCCAATTCATGATTCCATTCATGATTCATGATTCAATTCATGATTCATGATTCATGATTCATAATTCAATTCATGATTCATGATTCATGATTCATGATTCAATTCATGATTCAATTCATGATTCATGATTCGATTAATGATTTATGATTCAATTCATGATTCATGATTCATGATTCATGATTCATGATTCAATTCATGATTCATGATTCATGATTCATGATTCAATTCATGATTCATGATTCATGATTCAATTCATGATTCATGATTCATGATTCATGATTCATGATTCAATTCATGATTCATGATTCATTATACAATTCATGATTCATGACTCATGATTCAATTCATGATTTATGATTTATGATTCAATTCATGATTCAATTCATGATTCATGATTCAAATCATGATTCATGATTTATTTCATGATTCATGATTCATGATTCGATTCATGATTCATTATTCAATTCATGATTCATGATTCATTATTCAATTCATGATTTATGATTCATGATTCAATTCATGATTCATGATTCACGATTCAATTCATGATTCATGATTCATTATTCAATTCATGATTCATGATTCATGATTTAATTCATGATTCATTATTCAATTCATGATTCACGATTCATGATTCAATTCATGATTCATGATTTAATTCATGATTCATTATTCAATTCATGATTCATGATTCAATTCATGATTCATGATTCATGATTTAATTCATGATTCATGATTCATGATTCATGATTCATGATTCATGATTCGATTCATTATTCATGATTCAATTCATGATTCATGATTCATGATTCAATTCATGATTCATGATTCATTTCATGATTCATGATTTAATTCATAATTCATGATTCATGATTCAATTCATGATTCATAATTCATGATTCATGATTCAATTCATGATTCATGATTCAATTCATGATTCATAATTCATGATTCATGATTCATGATTCAATTCATGATTCATGATTTATGATTCAATTCATGATTCAATTCATGATTCATGATTCCTGATTAAAATCATGATTCATGATTCAATTCATGATTCATGATTCATAATTCATTATTCAATTCAAGATTCATGATTCATTATACAATTCATGATTCATGACTCATGATTCAATTCATGATTCATGATTCAAATCATGATTCATGATTTATTTCATGATTCATGATTCATGATTCGATTCATGATTCATTATTCAATTCATGATTCATGATTCATTATTCAATTCATGATTTATGATTCATGATTCAATTCATGATTCATGATTCACTATTCAATTCATGATTCATGATTCATTATTCAATTCATGATTCATGATTTAATTCATGATTCATTATTCAATTCATGATTCATGATTCATGATTCAATTCATGATTCATGATTTAATTCATGATTCATTATTCAATTCATGATTCATGATTCAATTCATGATTCTTGATTCATTATTTAATTCATGATTCATTTCATGATTCATGATTCATGATTCATGATTCGATTCATTATTCATGATTCAATTCATGATTCATGTTTCATGATTCAATTCATGATTCATGATTCAATTCATGATTCATGTTTCATGATTCATAATTTAATTCATGATTCATGATTCATGATTCATGATTCATGATTCAATTCATGATTTATGATTTATGATTCAATTCATGATTCAATTCATGATTCCATTCATGATTCATGATTCAATTCATGATTCAATTCATGATTCAATTCATGATTCATGATTCAATTCATGATTCAATTCATGATTCATGATTCGATTAATGATTTATGATTCAATTCATGATTCATGATTTGATTCATGATTCATGATTCATGATTCAATTCATGATTCATGATTCATGATTCATGATTCAATTCATGATTCATGATTCATGATTCGATTCATGATTCATGATTCAATTCATGATTCATGATTCATGATTCATTTCATGATTCATGATTAATGATTCAATTCATGATTCATGACTCATGATTCAATTCATGATTTATGATTTATGATTCAATTCATGATTCAATTCATGATTCATGATTCAAATCATGATTCATGATTTATTTCATGATTCATGATTCATGATTCGATTCATGATTCATTATTCAATTCATGATTCATGATTCATTATTCAATTCATGATTTATGATTCATGATTCAATTCATGATTCATGATTCACGATTCAATTAATGATTCATGATTAATGATTTAATTCATGATTCAATTCATGATTCATGATTCATGATTCAATTTATGATTCATGATTCATGATTCAATTCATGATTCATGATTCATGATTCAATTCATGATTCAATTCATGATTCATGATTCATGATTCATGATTCATGATTCAATTCATGATTTATGATTCATGATTCAATTCATGATTCAATTAATGATTCATGATTCATGATTCATGATTCAATTCATGATTCATGATTCGTTTCATGATTCATGATGCAATTCATGATTCATGTTTCATGATTCAATTCATGATTCATGATAGATGATTCAATTTATGATTCGTGATTCATGATTCATGATTCATGATTCGATTCATGATTCATGATTCATGCTTCAATTCATGATTCATGATTCATTTCATGATTCATGATTCAATTAATGATTTATGATTCATGATTCATGATTCATGATTCATGATCCAATTCATGATTCCATTCATGATTCATGATTCAATTCATGATTCATGATTCATGATTCATAATTCAATTCATGATTCATGATTCATGATTCATGATTCATGATTCATGATTCAATTCATGATTCAATTCATGATTCATGATTCGATTAATGATTTATGATTCAATTCATGATTCATGATTTGATTCATGATTCATGATTCATGATTCAATTCATGATTCATGATTCATGTTTCAATTTATGATTCATGATTCAATTCATGATTCATGTTTCATGATTCAATTCATGATTCATGATTCAATTCATGATTCATGTTTCATGATTCATGATTCAATTCATGATTCATGATTCATGATTCATGATTCATGATTCAATTCATGATTCATGATTCAATTTATGATTCGTGATTCATGATTCATGATTCATGATTCGATTCATGATTCATGATTCATGCTTCAATTCATGATTCATGATTCAATTCATGATTCATGATTCAATTCATGATTTATGATTCATGATTCATGATTCATGATTCATGATCCAATTCATGATTCCATTCATGATTCATGATTCAATTCATGATTCATGATTCATGATTCATAATTCAATTCATGATTCATGATTCATGATTCATGATTCATGATTCAATTCATGATTCATGATTCGATTAATGATTTATGATTCAATTCATGATTCATGATTTGATTCATGATTCATGATTCAATTCATGATTCATGATTTGATTCATGATTCATGATTCATGATTCAATTCATGATTCATGATTCATGATTCATGATTCAATTCATGATTCATGATTCATGATTCGATGCATGATTCATGATTCAATTCATGATTCATGATTCATGATTCATGATTCATGATTCAATTCATGATTCATGATTCATTATACAATTCATGATTCATGACTCATGATTCAATTCATGATTTATGATTTATGATTCAATTCATGATTCATTTCATGATTCATGATTCAAATCATGATTCATAATTTATTTCATGATTCATGATTCATGATTCGATTCATGATTCATTATTCAATTCATGATTCATGATTCATTATTCAATTCATGATTTATGATTCATGATTCAATTCATGATTCATGATTCACAATTCAATTCATGATTCATGATTCATTATTTAATTCATGATTCATGATTCATGATTTAATTCATGATTCATTATTCAATTCATGATTTATGATTCATGATTCAATTCATGATTCATGATTTAATTCATGATTCATTATTCAATTCATGATTCATGATTCAATTCATGATTCATGATTCATGATTTAATTCATGATTCATGATTCATGATTCATGATTCATGATTCGATTCATTATTCATGATTCAATTCATGATTCATGATTCAATTCATGATTCATGATTCATTTCATGATTCATGATTCAATTCATAATTCATGATTCATGATTCAATTCATGATTCATAATTCATGATTCATGATTCAATTCATGATTCATGATTCAATTCATGATTCATAATTCATGATTCATGATTCATGATTCAATTCATGATTCATGATTTATGATTCAATTCATGATTCAATTCATGATTCATGATTCAATTAATGATTCATGATTCAATTTATGATTCGATTCCTGATTAAAATCATGATTCATGATTCAATTCATGATTCATGATTCATAATTCATAATTCAATTCAAGATTCATGATTCATGATTCATGATTCAATTCATGATTCAATTCATGATCCAATTCGTGATTCATAATTTAATTCATGATTTAATTCATGATTCATGATTTGATTAATGATTTATGATTCAATTCATGATTCAATTCATGATTCATGATTCGATTCATGATTCATGATTCATGATTCAATTCATGATTCATGATTCGATTCATGATTCATGATTCAATTCATGATTCATGATTCATGATTCAATTTATGATTCGTGATTCATGATTCATGATTCAATTCATGATTCATGATTCATGATTCAATTCATGATTCATAATTAATAATTCATGATTCAATTCATGATTCAATTTATGATTCGTGATTCATGATTCATGATTCAATTCATGATTCATGATTCAATTAATGATTCAATTCATGATTCATAATTCATGATTCATGATTCAATTCATGATTCATAATTCATGATTCATGATTCATGATTCAATTCATGATTCATGATTCATTTCATGATTCATGATTCATGATTCAATTCATGATTCATGATTCATTTCATGATTCATGATTCATGATTCATGATTCATGATTCATGATTCAATTCATGATTCATGATTCATGATTCATGATTCATGATTCATGATTCATGATTCAATTCATGATTCAATTCATGATTCAATTTATGATTCATGATTCAATTCATGATTCAATTAATGATTCATGATTCAATTCATGATTCAATTCATGATTCAATATTCATGATTCATGATTCAATTCATGATTCATAATTCATGATTCATGATTCAATTCATGATTCATGATTCATTTCATGATTCATGATTCGATTCATGATTCATGATTCATGATTCAATTCATGATTCAATTTATGATTCATGATTCAATTCATGATTCAATTCATGATTCATGATTCATGATTCAATTCATGATTCGTTTCATGATTCATGATGCAATTCATGATTCATGTTTCATGATTCAATTCATGATTCATGATTCATGATTCAATTTATGATTCATGATTCATTTCATGATTCATGATTCGATTCATGATTCATGATTCATGATTCAATTCATGATTCATGATTCAATTCATGATTCATGATTCAATTCATGATTTATGATTCATGATTCATGATTCATGATTCATGATTCAATTCATGATTCGATTCATGATTCATGATTCAATTCATGATTCATGATTCATGATTCAATTCATGATTCATGATTCATGATTCATGATTCAATTAATGATTTATGATTCAATTCATGATTCATGATTCATGATTCATGATTCAATTTATGATTCGTGATTCATGATTCAATTCATGATTTATGATTCATGATTCAATTTATGATTCGTGATTCATGATTCAATTCATGATTCATGATTCATGATTCAATTCATGATTCAATTCATGATTTATGATTCAATACATGATTTGATTTATGATTCATGATTCAATTCATGATTTATGATTCAATTCATGATTCGATTCCTGATTAAAATTATGATTTATGATTCAATTCATGATTCATGATTCAATTCATGATTCATGATTCATAATTTAATTCATGATTCATGATTCATGTTTCATGATTCAATTCATGATTCATGATTCATAATTTAATTCATGATTCATGATTCATGTTTCATGATTCAATTCATGATTCAATTCGTGATTCATAATTTAATTCATGATTCAATTCATGATTCATGATTTGATTAATGATTTATGATTCAATTCAGGATTCAATTCATGATTCATGATTCGATTCATTATTCATGATTCAATTCATGATTCATGTTTCATGATTCAATTCATGATTCATGATTCAATTCATGATTCATGTTTCATTATTCATAATTCAATTCATGATTCATGATTCATGATTCATGATTCATGATTCATGATTCATGATTCATGATTCATTTCATGATTCAATTCATGATTCAATTCATGATTCATGATTCAATTCATGATTCAATTCATGATTCATGATTCGATTAATGATTTATGATTCAATTCATGATTCATGATTTGATTCATGATTCATGATTCATGATTCAATTCATGATTCATGATTCATGATTCAATTCATGATTCATGATTCATGATTCGATTCATGATTCATGATTCAATTCATGATTCATGATTCATTTCATGATTCATGATTCATGATTCATGATTCATGATTCATGATTCAATTCATGATTCATGATTCATGATTCATGATTCATGATTCAATTCATGATTCAATTCATGATTCAATTTATGATTCATGATTCAATTCATGATTCAATTAATGATTCATGATTCAATTCATGATTCAATTCATGATTCAATATTCATGATTCATTATTCAATTCATGATTCATAATTCATGATTCATGATTCAATTCATGATTCATGATTCATTTCATGATTCATGATTCGATTCATGATTCATGATTCATGATTCAATTTATGATTCATGATTCAATTCATGATTCAATTCATGATTCATGATTCATGATTCAATTCATGATTCGTTTCATGATTCATGATGCAATTCATGATTCATGTTTCATGATTCAATTCATGATTCATGATTCATGTTTCAATTTATGATTCATGATTCATTTCATGATTCATGATTCGATTCATGATTCATGATTCATGATTCAATTCATGATTCATGATTCAATTCATGATTCATGATTCAATTCATGATTTATGATTCATGATTCATGATTCATGATTCATGATTCAATTCATGATTCGATTCATGATTCATGATTCAATTCATGATTCATGATTCATGATTCAATTCATGATTCATGATTCATGATTCATGATTCAATTAATGATTTATGATTCAATTCATGATTCATGATTCATGATTCATGATTCAATTTATGATTCGTGATTCATGATTCAATTCATGATTTATGATTCATGATTCAATTTATGATTCGTGATTCATGATTCAATTCATGATTCATGATTCATGATTCAATTCATGATTCAATTCATGATTTATGATTCAATACATGATTTGATTTATGATTCATGATTCAATTCATGATTTATGATTCAATTCATGATTCGATTCCTGATTAAAATTATGATTTATGATTCAATTCATGATTCATGATTCAATTCATGATTCATGATTCATAATTTAATTCATGATTCATGATTCATGTTTCATGATTCAATTCATGATTCATGATTCATAATTTAATTCATGATTCATGATTCATGTTTCATGATTCAATTCATGATTCAATTCGTGATTCATAATTTAATTCATGATTCAATTCATGATTTATGATTTGATTAATGATTTATGATTCAATTCAGGATTCAATTCAAGATTCATGATTCGATTCATTATTCATGATTCAATTCATGATTCATGTTTCATGATTCAATTCATGATTCATGATTCAATTCATGATTCATGTTTCATTATTCATAATTCAATTCATGATTCATGATTCATGATTCATGATTCATGATTCATGATTCATGATTCATGATTCATTTCATGATTCAATTCATGATTCAATTCATGATTCATGATTCAATTCATGATTCAATTCATGATTCATGATTCGATTAATGATTTATGATTCAATTCATGATTCATGATTTGATTCATGATTCATGATTCATGATTCAATTCATGATTCATGATTCATGATTCAATTCATGATTCATGATTCATGATTCGATTCATGATTCATGATTCAATTCATGATTCATGATTCAATTCATGATTCATGATTCATGATTCATGATTCATGATTCAATTCATGATTCATGATTCATTATACAATTCATGATTCATGATTCATGACTCATGATTCAATTCATGATTTATGATTTATGATTCAATTCATGATTCAATTCATGATTCATGATTCAAATCATGATTCATGATTTATTTCATGATTCATGATTCATGATTCGATTCATGATTCATTATTCAATTCATGAATTATGATTCATTATTCAATTCATGATTTATGATTCATGATTCAATTCATGATTCATGATTCACGATTCAATTGATGATTCATGATTTATGATTTAATTCATGATTCAATTCATGAATCATGATTCATGATTCAATTTATGATTCATGATTCATGATTCAATTCATGATTCATGATTCATGATTCAATTTATGATTCAATTCATGATTCATGATTCATTATTCAATTCATGATTCATGATTCATGATTTAATTCATGATTCATGATTAAATTCATGATTCATGATTCGTTTCATGATTCATGATGCAATTCATGATTCATGATTCATGATTCGATTCATGATTCATGATTCATGCTTCAATTCATGATTCATGATTCAATTCATGATTCATGATTCAATTCATGATTTATGATTCATGATTCAATTAATGATTCAATTAATGATTCATGATTCATGTTTCATGATTCAATTCATGATTCATGATTCGTTTCATGATTCATGATGCAATTCATGATTCATGTTTCATGATTCAATTCATGATTCAATTTATGATTCGTGATTCATGATTCATAATTCGATTCATGATTCATGATTCATGCTTCAATTCATGATTCATGATTCAATTCATGATTCATGATTCAATTCATGATTCAATTCATGATTCATGATTCATGATTCAATTCATGATTCATGATTCATGATTCATGATTCAATTAATGATTTATGATTCAATTCATGATTCATGATTCATGATTCAATTCATGATTCATGATTCATGATTCATGATTCAATTAATGATTTATGATTCAATTCATGATTCATGATTCATGATTAAATTTATGATTCGTGATTCATGATTCAATTCATGATTTATGATTCATGATTCAATTTATGATTCATGATTCATGATTCAATTCATGATTCATGATTCATGATTCATGATTCAATTAATGATTTATGATTCAATTCATGATTCATGATTCATGATTCAATTCATGATTCATGATTCATGATTCATGATTCAATTAATGATTTATGATTCAATTCATGATTCATGATTCATGATTAAATTTATGATTCGTGATTCATGATTCAATTCATGATTTATGATTCATGATTCAATTTATGATTCGTGATTCATGATTCAATTCATGATTCATGATTCATGATTCAATTCATGATTCAATTTATGATTCATGATTCAATTCATGATTTATGATTCAATACATGATTCGATTTATGATTCATGATTCAATTCATGATTTATGATTCAATTCATGATTCGATTCCTGATTAAAATTATGATTTATGATTCAATTCATGATTCATGATTCAATTCATGATTCATGATTCATAATTTAATTCATGATTCATGATTCATGTTTCATGATTCAATTCATGATTCAATTTGTGATTCATAATTTAAATCATGATTCAATTCATGATTCATGATTTGATTAATGATTTATGATTCAATTCAGGATTCAATTCATGATTCATGATTCGATTCATTATTCATGATTCAATTCATGATTCATGTTTCATGATTCAATTCATGATTCATGATTCAATTCATGATTCATGTTTCATGATTCATAATTCAATTCATGATTCATGATTCATGATTCATGATTCATGATTCATGATTCATGATTCATGATTCATGATTCAGTTCATGATTCAATTCATGATTCAATTCATGATTCAATTCATGATTCATGATTCAATTCATGATTCAATTCATGATTCATGATTCGATTAATGATTTATGATTCAATTCATGATTCATGATTTGATTCATGATTCATGATTCAATTCATGATTCATGATTTATGATTCAATTCATGATTCAATTCATGATTCATGATTCAATTAATGATTCATGATTCAATTCATTATTCATGATTCAATTTATGATTCGATTCCTGATTAAAATCATGATTCATGATTCAATTTATGATTCGATTCCTGATTAAAATCATGATTCATGATTCAATTCATGATTCATGATTCATGATTCATGATTCAATTCATGATTCATGATTCATGATTCAATTCATGATTCATGATTCATGATTCATGATTCAATTAATGATTTATGATTCAATTCATGATTCATGATTCATGATTAAATTTATGATTCGTGATTCATGATTCAATTCATGATTTATGATTCATGATTCAATTTATGATTCGTGATTCATGATTCAATTCATGATTCATGATTCATGATTCAATTCATGATTCGATTTATGATTCATGATTCAATTCATGATTTATGATTCAATACATGATTCGATTTATGATTCATGATTCAATTCATGATTTATGATTCAATTCATGATTCGATTCCTGATTAAAATTATGATTTATGATTCAATTCATGATTCATGATTCAATTCATGATTCATGATTCATAATTTAATTCATGATTCATGATTCATGTTTCATGATTCAATTCATGATTCAATTTGTGATTCATAATTTAATTCATGATTCAATTCATGATTCATGATTTGATTAATGATTTATGATTCAATTCAGGATTCAATTCATGATTCATGATTCGATTCATTATTCATGATTCAATTCATGATTCATGTTTCATGATTCATAATTCAATTCATGATTCATGATTCATGATTCATGATTCATGATTCATGATTCATGATTCATGATTCATGATTCAATTCATGATTCAATTCATGATTCAATTCATGATTCAATTCATGATTCATGATTCAATTCATGATTCAATTCATGATTCATGATTCGATTAATGATTTATGATTCAATTCATGATTCATGATTTGATTCATGATTCATGATTCAATTCATGATTCATGATTTATGATTCAATTCATGATTCAATTCATGATTCATGATTCAATTAATGATTCATGATTCAATTCATGATTCATGATTCAATTTATGATTCGATTCCTGATTAAAATCATGATTCATGATTCAATTTATGATTCGATTCCTGATTAAAATCATGATTCATGATTCAATTCATGATTCATGATTCATGATTCATGATTCAATTCATGATTCATGATTCATGATTCATGATTCAATTAATGATTTATGATTCAATTCATGATTTATGATTCATGATTCATGATTTATGATTCATGATTCATGATTAAATTTATGATTCGTGATTCATGATTCAATTCATGATTTGTGATTCATGATTCAATTTATGATTCGTGATTCATGATTCAATTCATGATTCATGATTCATGATTCAATTCATGATTCAATTTATGATTCATGATTCAATTCATGATTTATGATTCAATACATGATTCGATTTATGATTCATGATTCAATTCATGATTTATGATTCAATTCATGATTCGATTCCTGATTAAAATTATGATTTATGATTCAATTCATGATTCATGATTCATAATTTAATTCATGATTCATGATTCATGTTTCATGATTTATGTTTCATGATTCAATTCATGATTCATGATTTGATTAATGATTTATGATTCAATTCAGGATTCAATTCATGATTCATGATTCGATTCATTATTCATGATTCAATTCATGATTCATGTTTCATGATTCAATTCATGATTCATGATTCAATTTATGATTCATGTTTAATGATTCATAATTCAATTCATGATTCATGATTCATGATTCATGATTCATGATTCAATTCATGATTCAATTCATGATTCAATTCATGATTCATGATTCAATTCATGATTCAATTCATGATTCATGATTCGATTAATGATTTATGATTCAAATCATGATTCATGATTTGATTCATGATTCATGATTCATGATTCAATTCATGATTCATGATTTATGATTCAATTCATGATTCAATTCATGATTCATGATTCAATTAATGATTCATGATTCAATTCATGATTAATGATTCAATTTATGATTCGATTCCTGATTAAAATCATGATTCATGATTCAATTCATGATTCATGATTCATGATTCATTATTCAATTCAAGATTCATGATTCATGATTCATGATTCAATTCATGATTCAATTCATGATCCAATTCGTGATTCATTATTTAATTCATGATTCAATTCATGATTCATGATTTGATTAATGATTTATGATTCAATTCATGATTCAATTCATGATTCATGATTCGATTCATGATTCATGATTCATGATTCAAATCATGATTCATGATTCGATTCATGATTCATGATTCATGATTCGATTCATGATTCATGATTCAATTCATGATTCATGATTCAATTTATGATTCGTGATTCATGATTCATGATTCAATTAATGATTCATGATTCATGATTCATGATTCAATTCATGATTCATAATTCATAATTCATGATTCAATTCATGATTCAATTTATGATTCGTGATTCATGATTCATGATTCAATTCATGATTCATGATTCAATTAATGATTCAATTCATGATTCATAATTCATGATTCATGATTCAATTCATGATTCATAATTCATGATTCATGATTCAATTCATGATTCATGATTCATTTCATGATTCATGATTCATGATTCAATTCATGATTCATGATTCATTTCATGATTCATGATTCATGATTCATGATTAATTTCATGATTCATGATTCATGATTCATGATTCAATTCATGATTCAATTCATGATTCAATTTATGATTCATGATTCAATTCATGATTCAATTAATGATTCATGATTCAATTCATGATTCATTTCATGATTCAATATTCATGATTCATGATTCAATTCATGATTCATAATTCATGATTCATGATTCAATTCATGATTCATGATTCATGATTCGATTCATGATTCATGATTCATGATTCGATTCATGATTCATGATTCATGATTCAATTCATGATTCATGATTCATGATTCAATTCATGATTCAATTCATGATTCAATTTATGATTCATGATTCAATTCATGATTCAATTAATGATTCATGATTCATGATTCATGATTCAATTCATGATTCATGATTCAATTCATGATTCATGATTCGTTTCATGATTCATGATGCAATTCATGATTCATGTTTCATGATTCAATTCATGATTCATGATTCATGATTCAATTTATGATTCGTGATTCATGATTCATGATTCATGATTCGATTCATGATTCATGATTCATGCTTCAATTCATGATTCATGATTCAATTCATGATTCATGATTCAATTCATGATTTATGATTCATGATTCATGATTCATGATTCATGATTCAATTCATAATTCGATTCATGATTCATGATTCAATTCATAATTCATGATTCATGATTCAATTCATGATTCATGATTCATGATTCATGATTGAATTAATGATTTATGATTCAATTCATGATTCATGATTCATGATTAAATTTATGATTCGTGATTCATGATTCAATTCATGATTTATGATTCATGATTCAATTTATGATTCGTGATTCATGATTCAATTCATGATTCATGATTCATGATTCAATTCATGATTCGATTTATGATTCATGATTCAATTCATGATTTATGATTCAATACATTATTTGATTTATGATTCATGATTCAATTCATGATTTATGATTCAATTCATGATTCGATTCCTGATTAAAATTATGATTTATGATTCAATTCATGATTCATGATTCAATTCATGATTCATGATTCATAATTTAATTCATGATTCATGATTCATGTTTCATGATTCAATTCATGATTCATGATTCATAATTTAATTCATGATTCATGTTTCATGATTCAATTCATGATTCAATTCGTGATTCATAATTTAATTCATGATTCAATTCATGATTCATGATTTGATTAATGATTTATGATTCAATTCAGGATTCAATTCATGATTCATGATTCGATTCATTATTCATGATTCAATTCATGATTCATGTTTCATGATTCAATTCATGTTTCATGATTCAATTCATGATTCATGTTTCATGATTCATAATTCAATTCATGATTCATGATTCATGATTCATGATTCATGATTCATATTTCATGATTCAATTCATGATTCAATTCATGATTCAATTCATGATTCATGATTCAATTCATGATTCATGATTCAATTCATGATTCAATTCATGATTCATGATTCGATTAATGATTTATGATTCAATTCATGATTCATGATTTGATTCATGATTCATGATTCATGATTCAATTCATGATTCATGATTCATGATTCATGATTCAATTCATGATTCATGATTCATGATTCGATTCATGATTCATGATTCAATTCATGATTCATGATTCATGATTCATTTCATGATTCATGATTCATGATTCAATTCATGATTCATGATTCATTATACAATTCATGATTCATGATTCATGACTCATGATTCAATTCATGATTTATGATTTATGATTCAATTCATGATTCAAATCATGATTCATGATTTATTTCATGATTCATGATTCATGATTCGATTCATGATTCATTATTCAATTCATGATTCATGATTCATTATTCAATTCATGATTTATGATTCATGATTCAATTCATGATTCATGATTCATGATTCAATTAATGATTCATGATTCATGATTTAATTCATGATTCAATTCATGATTCATGATTCATGATTCAATTTATGATTCATGATTCATGATTCAATTCATGATTCAATTAATGATTCATGATTCATGATTCAATTCATGATTCATGATTCGTTTCATGATTCATGATGCAATTCATGATTCATGTTTCATGATTCAATTCATGATTCATGATTCATGATTCAATTTATGATTCGTGATTCATGATTCATGATTCATGATTCGATTCATGATTCATGCTTCAATTCATGATTCATGATTCAATTCATGATTCATGATTCAATTCATGATTTATGATTCATGATTCATGATTCATGATTCATGATTCAATTCATGATTCGATTCATGATTCATGATTCAATTCATGATTCATGATTCATGATTCAATTCATGATTCATGATTCATGATTCATGATTCAATTAATGATTTATGATTCAATTCATGATTCATGATTCATGATTAAATTTATGATTCGTGATTCATGATTCAATTCATGATTTATGATTCATGATTCAATTTATGATTCGTGATTCATGATTCAATTCATGATTCATGATTCATGATTCAATTCATGATTCGATTTATGATTCATGATTCAATTCATGATTTATGATTCAATACATTATTTGATTTATGATTCATGATTCAATTCATGATTTATTATTCAATTCATGATTCAATTCCTGATTAAAATGATGATTTATGATTCAATTCATGATTCATGATTCATAATTTAATTCATGATTCATGATTCATGTTTCATGATTCAATTCATGATTCATGATTCATAATTTAATTCATGATTCATGTTTCATGATTCAATTCATGATTCAATTCGTGATTCATAATTTAATTCATGATTCAATTCATGATTCATGATTTGATTAATGATTTATGATTCAATTCAGGATTCAATTCATGATTCATGATTCGATTCATTATTCATGATTCAATTCATGATTCATGTTTCATGATTCAATTCATGTTTCATGATTCAATTCATGATTCATGTTTCATGATTCATAATTCAATTCATGATTCATGATTCATGATTCATGATTCATGATTCAATTCATGATTTAATTCATGATTCAATTCATGATTCATGATTCAATTCATGATTCAATTCATGATTCATGATTCGATTAATGATTTATGATTCAATTCATGATTCATGATTTGATTCATGATTCATGATTCATGATTCAATTCATGATTCATGATTCATGATTCATGATTCAATTCATGATTCATGATTCATGATTCGATTCATGATTCATGATTCAATTCATGATTCATGATTCATGATTCATTTCATGATTCATGATTCATGATTCAATTCATGATTCATGATTCATTATACAATTCATGATTCATGATTCATGACTCATGATTCAATTCATGATTTATGATTTATGATTCAATTCATGATTCAATTCATGATTCATGATTCAAATCATGATTCATGATTTATTTCATGATTCATGATTCATGATTCGATTCATGATTCATTATTCAATTCATGATTCATGATTCACTAATCAATTCATGATTTATGATTCATGATTCAATTCATGATTCATGATTCATGATTCAATTAATGATTCATGATTCATGATTTAATTCATGATTCAATTCATGATTCATGATTCACGATTCAATTTATGATTCATGATTCATGATTCAATTCATGATTCATGATTCATGATTCAATTCATGATTCAATTCATGATTCATGATTCATGATTCATTTTTCAATTCATGATTCATGATTCATTATTCAATTCATGATTCATGATTCATGATTTAATTCATGATTCATGATTAAATTCATGATTCATGATTCGTTTCATGATTCATGATGCAATTCATGATTCATGTTTCATGATTCAATTCATGATTCATGATTCATGAATCAATTTACGATTCGTGATTCATGATTCATGATTCATGATTCGATTCATGATTCATGATTCATGCTTCAATTCATGATTCATGATTCAATTCATGATTCATGATTCAATTCATGATTCATGATTCAATTCATGATTTATGATTCATGATTCATGTTTCATGATTCAATTAATGATTCATGATTCATGATTTATGATTCAATTCATGATTCATGATTCGTTTCATGATTCATGATGCAATTCATGATTCATGTTTCATGATTCAATTCATGATTCATGATTCATGATTCAATTCATGATTCAATTAATGATTCATGATTCATGATTCATGATTCAATTCATGATTCATGATTCGTTTCATGATTCATGATTCGATTCATGATTCATGATTCATGCTTCAATTCATGATTCATGATTCGATTCATGATTCATGATTCAATTCATGATTTATGATTCATGATTCATGATTCATGATTCATGATTCAATTCATGATTCCATTCATGATTCATGATTCAATTCATGATTCATGATTCATGATTCATAATTCATAATTCAATTCATGATTCATGATTCATGATTCATGATTCATGATTCATGATTCAATTCATGATTCAATTCATGATTCAATTCATGATTCATGATTCAATTCATGATTCAATTCATGATTCATGATTCGATTAATGATTTATGATTCAATTCATGATTCATGATTTGATTCATGATTCATGATTCATGATTCAATTCATGATTCATGATTCATGATTCATGATTCATGATTCAATTCATGATTCATGATTTATGATTCGATTCATGATTCATGATTCATGATTCATGATTCATGATTCATGATTCAATTCATGATTCATGATTCATTATACAATTCATGATTCATGATTCATGACTCATGATTCAATTCATAATTTATGATTTATGATTCAATTCATGATTCAATTCATGATTCATGATTCAAATCATGATTCATGATTTATTTCATGATTCATGATTCATGATTCGATTCACGATTTATTATTCAATTCATGATTCATGATTCATTATTCAATTCATGATTTATGATTCATGATTCAATTCATGATTCATGATTCACGATTCAATTGATGATTCATGATTCATGATTTAATTCATGATTCAATTCATGATTCATAATTCATGATTCAATTTATGATTCATGATTCATGATTCAATTCATGATTCATGATTCATGATTCAATTCATGATTCAATTCATGATTCATGATTCATGATTCATTATTCAATTCATGATTCATGATTCATTATTCAATTCATGATTCATGATTCATGATTTAATTCATGATTCATGATTAAATTCATGATTCATGATTCGTTTCATGATTCATGATGCAATTCATGATTCATGTTTCATGATTCAATTCATGATTCATGATTCATGATTCAATTTATGATTCATGATTCAATTCATGATTCATGATTCAATTCATGATTTATGATTCATGATTCAATTCATGATTCAATTAATGATTCATGATTCATGATTCATGATTCAATTCATGATTCATGATTCGTTTCATGATTCATGATGCAATTCATGATTCATGTTTCATGATTCAATTCATGACTCATGATTCATGATTCAATTTATGATTCGTGATTCATGATTCATGATTCATGATTCGATTCATGATTCATGATTCATGCTTCAATTCATGATTCATGATTCAATTCATGATTCATGATTCAATTCATGATTTATGATTCATGATTCATGATTCATGATTCAATTCATGATTCCATTCATGATTTATGATTAAATTCATGATTCATGATTCATGATTCATGATTAAATTTATGATTCGTGATTCATGATTCAATTCATGATTTATGATTCATGATTCAATTCATGATTTATGATTCAATACATGATTCGATTTATGATTCATGATTCAATTCATGATTTATGATTCAATTCATGATTCGATTCCTGATTAAAATTATGATTTATGATTCAATTCATGATTCATCATTCAATTCATGATTCATGATTCATAATTTAATTCATGATTCATGATTCATGTTTCATGATTCAATTCATGATTCAATTCGTGATTCATAATTTAATTCATGATTCAATTCATGATTCATTAATTGATTAATGATTTATGATTCAATTCAGGATTCAATTCATGATTCATGATTCGATTCATTATTCATGATTCAATTCATGATTCATGTTTCATGATTCAAATCATGATTCATGATTCAATTCATGATTCATGTTTCATGATTCATAATTCAATTCATGATTCATGATTCATGATTCATGATTCATGATTCATGATTCAATTCATGATTCAATTCATGATTCAATTCATGATTCAATTCATGATTCATGATTCAATTCATGATTCAATTCATGATTCATGATTCGATTAATGATTTATGATTCAATTCATGATTCATGATTTGATTCATGATTCATGATTCATGATTCAATTCATGATTCATAATTTATGATTCAATTCATGATTCAATTCATGATTCATGATTCAATTAATGATTCATGATTCAATTCATGATTCATGATTCAATTTATGATTCGATTCCTGATTAAAATCATGATTCATGATTCAATTCATGATTCATGATTCATGATTCATTATTCAATTCAAGATTCATGATTCATGATTCATGATTCAATTCATGATCCAATTCGTGATTCATAATTTAATTCATGATTCAATTCATGATTCATGATTTGATTAATGATTTATGATTCAATTCATGATTCGTGATTCATGATTCATGATTCAATTCATGATTCATGATTCAATTAATGATTCAATTCATGATTCATAATTCATGATTCATGATTCAATTCATGATTCATAATTCATGATTCATGATTCAATTCATGATTCAATTTATGATTCGTGATTCATGATTCATGATTCAATTCATGATTCATGATTCAATTAATGATTCAATTCATGATTCATAATTCATGATTCATGATTCAATTCATGATTCATAATTCATGATTCATGATTCAATTCTTGATTCATGATTCATTTCATGATTCATGATTCATGATTCAATTCATGATTCATTTCATGATTCATGATTCATGATTCATGATTCATGATTCAATTCATGATTCATGATTCATGATTCATGATTCATGATTTAATTAATGATTTATGATTCAATTCATGATTCATGATTCATGATTAAATTTATGATTCGTGATTCATGATACAATTCATGATTTATGATTCATGATTCAATTTATGATTCGTGATTCATGATTCAATTCATGATTCATGATTCATGATTCAATTCATGATTCGATTTATGATTCGTGATTCAATTCATGATTTATGATTCAATACATGATTCGATTTATGATTCATGATTCAATTCATGATTTATGATTCAATTCATGATTTGATTCCTGATTAAAATTATGATTTATGATTCAATTCATGATTCATCATTCAATTCATGATTCATGATTCATAATTTAAATTATGATTCATGATTCATGTTTCATGATTCAATTCATGATTCATAATTCATAATTCATGATTCATGATTCATGATTCAATTTATGATTCGTGATTCATGATTCATGATTCAATTAATGATTCAATTCATGATTCATAATTCATGATTCATGATTCAATTCATGATTCATAATTCATGATTCATGATTCAATTCTTGATTCATGATTCAATTCATGATTCATGATTCATGATTCATGATTCAATTCATGATTCATAATTCATAATTCATGATTCAATTCATGATTCAATTTGTGATTCGTGATTCATGATTCATGATTCAATTCATGATTCATGATTCAATTAATGATTCAATTCATGATTCATAATTCATGATTCATGATTCAATTCATGATTCATAATTCATGATTCATGATTCAATTCTTGATTCATGATTCATTTCATGATTCATGATTCATGATTCAATTCATGATTCATGATTCATTTCATGATTCATGATTCATGATTCATGATTCAATTCATGATTCATGATTCATGATTCATGATTCAATTCATGATTCAATTCATGATTCAATTCATGATTCATGATTTAATTCATGATTCAATTAATGATTCATGATTCAATTCATGATTGAATTCATGATTCAATATTCATGATTCATGATTCAATTCATGATTCATAATTCATGATTCATGATTCAATTCATGATTCATGATTCATTTCATGATTCATGATTCATGATTCGATTCATGATTCATGATTCAATTCATGATTCATGATTCATGATTCAATTCATGATTCAATTCATGATTCAATTTATGATTCAAGATTCAATTCATGATTCAATTAATGATTCATAATTCATGATTCATGATTCAATTCATGATTCATGATTCGTTTCATGATTCATGATGCAATTCATGATTCATGTTTCATGATTCAATTCATGATTCATGATTCATGATTCAATTTATGATTCGTGATTCATGATTCATGATTCATGATTCGATTCATGATTCATGATTCATGCTTCAATTCATGATTCATGATTCAATTCATGATTCATGATTCAATTCATGATTTATGATTCATGATTCATGATTCATGATTCAATTCATGATTCGATTCATGATTCATGATTCAATTCATGATTCATGATTCAATTCATGATTCATGATTCATGATTCATGATTCAATTAATGATTTATGATTCAATTCATGATTCATGATTCATGATTCATGATAAAATTTATGATTCGTGATTCATGATTCAATTCATGATTTATGATTCATGATTCAATTTATGATTCGTGATTCATGATTCAATTCATGATTCATGATTCATGATTCAATTCATGATTCGATTTATGATTCATGATTCAATTCATGATTCATGATTCAATTCATGATTCATGATTCATGATTCATGATTCAATTAATGATTTATGATTCAATTCATGATTCATGATTCATGATTCATGATAAAATTTATGATTCGTGATTCATGATTCAATTCATAATTCATGATTCATGATTCAATTCTTGATTCATGATTCAATTCATGATTCATGATTCATGATTCATGATTCAATTCATGATTCATAATTCATAATTCATGATTCAATTCATGATTCATTTTGTGATTCGTGATTCATGATTCATGATTCAATTCATGATTCATGATTCAATTAATGATTCAATTCATGATTCATAATTCATGATTCATGATTCAATTCATGATTCATAATTCATGATTCATGATTCAATTCTTGATTCATGATTCATTTCATGATTCATGATTCATGATTCAATTCATGATTCATGATTCATTTCATGATTCATGATTCATGATTCATGATTCAATTCATGATTCATGATTCATGATTCATGATTCAATTCATGATTCAATTCATGATTCAATTCATGATTCATGATTTAATTCATGATTCAATTAATGATTCATGATTCAATTCATGATTGAATTCATGATTCAATATTCATGATTCATGATTCAATTCATGATTCATAATTCATGATTCATGATTCAATTCATGATTCATGATTCATTTCATGATTCATGATTCATGATTCGATTCATGATTCATGATTCAATTCATGATTCATGATTCATGATTCAATTCATGATTCAATTCATGATTCAATTTATGATTCAAGATTCAATTCATGATTCAATTAATGATTCATAATTCATGATTCATGATTCAATTCATGATTCATGATTCGTTTCATGATTCATGATGCAATTCATGATTCATGTTTCATGATTCAATTCATGATTCATGATTCATGATTCAATTTATGATTCGTGATTCATGATTCATGATTCATGATTCGATTCATGATTCATGCTTCAATTCATGATTCATGATTCAATTCATGATTCATGATTCAATTCATGATTTATGATTCATGATTCATGATTCATGATTCATGATTCAATTCATGATTCGATTCATGATTCATGATTCAATTCATGATTCATGATTCAATTCATGATTCATGATTCATGATTCATGATTCAATTAATGATTTATGATTCAATTCATGATTCATGATTCATGATTCATGATAAAATTTATGATTCGTGATTCATGATTCAATTCATGATTTATGATTCATGATTCAATTTATGATTCGTGATTCATGATTCAATTCATGATTCATGATTCATGATTCAATTCATGATTCGATTTATGATTCATGATTCAATTCATGATTCATGATTCAATTCATGATTCATGATTCATGATTCATGATTCAATTAATGATTTATGATTCAATTCATGATTCATGATTCATGATAAAATTTATGATTCGTGATTCATGATTCAATTCATGATTTATGATTCATGATTCAATTTATGATTCGTGATTCATGATTCATGATTCATGATTCATGATTCATGATAAAATTTATGATTCGTGATTCATGATTCAATTCATGATTTATGATTCATGATTCAATTTATGATTCGTGATTCATGATTCAATTCATGATTCATGATTCATGATTCAATTCATGATTCGATTTATGATTCATGATTCAATTCATGATTTATGATTCAATACATGATTTGATTTATGATTCATGATTCAATTCATGATTTATGATTTAATTCATGATTCGATTCCTGATTAAAATTATGATTTATGATTCACTTCATGATTCATGATTCAATTCATGATTCATGATTCATAATTTAATTCATGATTCATGATTCATGTTTCATGATTCAATTCATGATTCATGATTCATAATTTAATTCATGATTCATGATTCATGTTTCATGATTCAATTCATGATTCAATTCGTGATTCATAATTTAATTCATGATTCAATTCATGATTCATGATTTGATTAATGATTTATGATTCAATTCAGGATTCAATTCATGATTCATGATTCGATTCATTATTCATGATTCAATTCATGATTCATGTTTCATGATTCAATTCATGATTCATGATTCAATTCATGATTCATGTTTCATGATTCATAATTCAATTCATGATTCATGATTCATGATTCATGATTCATGATTCATGATTCATGATTCAATTCATGATTCAATTCATGATTCAATTCATGATTCATGATTCAATTCATGATTCATGATTCGATTAATGATTTATGATTCAATTAATGATTCAATTCATGATTCATAATTCATGATTCATGATTCAATTCATGATTCATAATTCATGATTCATAATTCATGATTCATGATTCAATTCATGATTCATAATTCATGATTCATGATTCAATTCTTGATTCATGATTCATTTCATGATTCATGATTCATGATTCAATTCATGATTCATTTCATGATTCATGATTCATGATTCATGATTCATGATTCAATTCATGATTCATGATTCATGATTCATGATTCATGATTTAATTAATGATTTATGATTCAATTCATGATTCATGATTCATGATTAAATTTATGATTCGTGATTCATGATACAATTCATGATTTATGATTCATGATTCATGATAAAATTTATGATTCGTGATTCATGATTCAATTCATGATTTATGATTCATGATTCAATTTATGATTCGTGATTCATGATTCAATTCATGATTCATGATTCATGATTCAATTCATGATTCGATTTATGATTCATGATTCAATTCATGATTTATGATTCAATACATGATTTGATTTATGATTCATGATTCAATTCATGATTTATGATTTAATTCATGATTCGATTCCTGATTAAAATTATGATTTATGATTCACTTCATGATTCATGATTCAATTCATGATTCATGATTCATAATTTAATTCATGATTCATGATTCATGTTTCATGATTCAATTCATGATTCATGATTCATAATTTAATTCATGATTCATGATTCATGTTTCATGATTCAATTCATGATTCAATTCGTGATTCATAATTTAATTCATGATTCAATTCATGATTCATGATTTGATTAATGATTTATGATTCAATTCAGGATTCAATTCATGATTCATGATTCGATTCATTATTCATGATTCAATTCATGATTCATGTTTCATGATTCAATTCATGATTCATGATTCAATTCATGATTCATGTTTCATGATTCATAATTCAATTCATGATTCATGATTCATGATTCATGATTCATGATTCAATTCATGATTCAATTCATGATTCAATTCATGATTCATGATTCAATTCATGATTCATGATTCGATTAATGATTTATGATTCAATTAATGATTCAATTCATGATTCATAATTCATGATTCATGATTCAATTCATGATTCATAATTCATGATTCATAATTCATGATTCATGATTCAATTCATGATTCATAATTCATGATTCATGATTCAATTCTTGATTCATGATTCATTTCATGATTCATGATTCATGATTCAATTCATGATTCATTTCATGATTCATGATTCATGATTCATGATTCATGATTCAATTCATGATTCATGATTCATGATTCATGATTCATGATTTAATTAATGATTTATGATTCAATTCATGATTCATGATTCATGATTAAATTTATGATTCGTGATTCATGATACAATTCATGATTTATGATTCATGATTCAATTTATGATTCGTGATTCATGATTCAATTCATGATTCATGATTCATGATTCAATTCATGATTCGATTTATGATTCGTGATTCAATTCATGATTTATGATA
>NW_027447174.1:0-36264 GCF_038048845.1 Mixophyes fleayi | reverse complement strand
TCATGAATCATGAATCGAATCATGAATCATTGTCACGGGCACTAGGAGTCTTTACCCAGGGATCACCAGGTGATAGGCTTACCAGAGCAGTATAGGTGGTAATATGGTACTCTGGTAGCAGGGTGATCACAGAACAGAAAATAGCAGATGATGAGATGCTCAGGAAAGTCTATGACTAGCAGCACTGGCAATATGGAGGTAGTAATACACGAGGAACTGTATGGACAAAGGACACGTGAAGGTAGTCAGTGGTCTGCGGTAGCAAGTTGTACCACTGCTATAGTGAGGAGGAATGTCCAACAGAAACGAGGAGGTGAGAGAGTCAGCGGTCTGCGGATAGCAAGTTGTACCGCTGTCTGAGTGAAGGAATGGAATCCAAGTGGAGGTATCCGGGGAGTCAGTGGTCTGCGTTAGCAAGTTGTACCACTGCTATGTGAGAGGATACTGGAACAGGTGAAACTGTAAACAGGAGTCAGTGGTCTGCCACTAGCAAGTTGTACCACTGAATATATATGTGAGGAGGTGCACGGGGAGAGACTGCAACACAATATATACACGGGCACCTTGACTTTGATCCACAGTAATATGCACAATATAAATGTATAAATGACTGAACAACACTGCCAATATAGAAAGTCTCTTGAAGTAATCCGGCATGAGATAACACAGTCAATGATGGCAATAGAGTCAGCAAATAGTACACTCCAGAGGAGAACCAACACAGTCAATGATGGCAATAGACTCAGCGGATAGTACACTCCAGAGGAGAACCAACACAGTCCAGCAAGGTATGCAATACACAGCACAGTCAATGGGAAGTATGCATACCGTGGTTCAGGAGAAGGCAGTCAGACAGGAGTGCAGAGATACCTGAAGGGCAGGAGGCCAGCAGGATACAAAGTCCCTGGATGGGTGAAGCGGTGGTCTAGCAGGTGCAGCGCACAGGTAGGTAGACCAGCAGGGAACACAGGAAGGCGTGGAGAGCGGATCAGCAGTAGATGGATGAGTAGCGCTGAGAAATAACAGCAGCGGGTCTCTGCGGGAACACGGAGGTAGCCAATAGCAACCAGCAGGTGCAGTAATGATGGGACACCGGAGCAGGGTTGAACTGGAACAGTTGATCACGGAGAGTAGCGGGTAGCAATAGTGGCAGCAGACTCAAGGAAACACGGGAGAGCTGACAAGGGCTGAAGACTGAAGCGCACAGAGGCAGCGGATAGGAATCAGCTAAACAGTCACGATGAAACACAGACGGGTTGCAGGTTGAAGACTGTAGTGCACGGAGGCAGCGGATAGGAACCAGCTAGCAGTCACGATGATGAAACACAGACGAGTTGCAGGTTGAAGACTGTAGTGCACGGAGGCAGCAGATAGGAATCAGCCAAACAGTCACGATGATGAAACACAGACGAGTTGCAGGTTGAAGCCTGTAGTGCACGGAGGCAGCGGATAGGAATCAGCTGGCAGTCACAATCATGAACAGGTGAGTGGATGTGAATGAAAGACTGTAGTGCACGGAGGCAGCGGATAGGCATCAGCTAACAGTCCCAATGATACATGGTAGAGTTGAAGTGATTAGAAGACTGTAGTGCACGGAGGCAGCGGATAGGAATCAGCTCACAGTCACGATGATACAGTAGATGGTAGAAGTGGTATGGGAACCACAGTAGTAGAATTGGTTTGGAAACCACAGAGGTAGAAGTGGTTTGGAAACCACAGGAATCAGCTGGGCTGAATAAACGAGGAAACACAGGAACACCTTCAGAGACTCATGGGGAATGAGACTCCAAGATCAGGCAACGTGGTGTTGACCACAGGTGCTTAATATAGGGAGGTTGCCTGATCTGCCAATTTAGTTAAAGGAACATACACTGGAGGTATGGAAAGGGCTGCGCATGCGCAGTCCCTCAGGATGGAGGACGGCCACGGTTCCTAAATGTCCGGGAAGAGGCACTCACGGTCCGGTGAGTGACAGTACCCCCCCTTTTAAAGGTGGGCACAGAACGCCTGGAACCGGGCTTGTCCGGATTTTTGGAATAAAACTTCTTCAGAAGGGCAGGAGCATTAAGATCTTCAGCTTTGATCCATGAACGCTCTTCAGGACCAAAGCCCTTCCAATGAACGAGGAAACGGAGGACTCCTCGCGAAATTTTTGCATCCAATACCTCAGTAATCTCGAAATCCTCCTCCTGATGAACTTGAACTGGCTGCGGTGCTGAGGGAGGAGTCGAGAAACGGTTGATGATGAGAGGTTTGAGCAAGGACACATGGAAGGCATTGGAAATCCGAAGATTCTTAGGAAGAAGAAGTTTAACACATACTGGATTGATAACTTGAATGATCCTATATGGACCAATAAAACGAGGGGCGAATTTCATAGATGGAACCTTCAAACGAATATTTTTGGTAGATAACCAGACACGATCTCCAATTTTTAGTGGTGGAATAGCCCGCCTCTTCTTATCTGCGAAAGACTTATATTTGTTAGATGTCTTCTCTAAACAGGTTTTGACCTGAGACCAGATATTTTTGAAGGTCTGACAAGCAGTCTCCACAGCAGGAACTTGGGTGGGCGGGAGGGCAGGAAATTCCGGAAAAGACGGATGGTGACCGTAGACCACAAAGAATGGAGTTTTGGATGATGACTCATGGTACATGTTGTTATGGGCGAATTCAGCCCAAGGGAGCAATTCTACCCAGTTGTCTTGGTTGGTTGAAGAGAACATCCTAATAAAGGTCTCAAGATCTTGATTGACTCGTTCCGTTTGTCCGTTAGATTGCGGATGGTAAGAAGATGAGAGTGCTAATCGTATGCCCAAGGTTTTACAAAGGGCCCGCCAGAATCTGGAAACGAATTGTACTCCTCTATCCGACACAATCTCAGACGGACATCCATGGATACGGAAGATTTCTTTAATGAAATGTTCAGCCAGAGTAGACGAGGAAGGTAAACCGGACAGAGGGACGAAATGGGCCATCTTCGAAAATCTGTCTACCACTACCCAAATAGTATTGTGATTCTTACTTGGTGGCAAATCAGTAACGAAATCCATACTAATATGGGTCCAAGGCTTGGACGGAATGGGTAGTGGTCGCAGCAACCCTGCTGGAGTTCTGCGGGAGGAATTGAACTGAGAACATAAATCACAGGAAGCAACAAACTCTTTGACGTCTCTCCTCATTGAAGGCCACCAGTAACTACGAGAGAGAATCTCAAAGGTCTTGTGTTCACCGGCGTGTCCAGAAAAACGAGAGGCATGGAACCACGAAAGGATTTTCCTCCTCAGAGTAGGAGGCACAAGGGTCATCCCAAATGGTAGCATTTTGGTGGATGAAGCAGCCAGAGAAATACATTTGGGGTCTAGAATAGCATGGTTGGGAACCTCTTCTACATCAGAGGACGTCACAAAAGCTCGAGATAGAGCGTCAGCTTTCTTGTTCTTAGCGGCTGGTTTGAAGGTTATAATTAATTCAAAACGGGAAAAGAAAAGAGACCATCTTGCTTGACGAGGGTTCAAGCATTGAGCAGATTGCAAATATGACAAGTTCTTATGATCCGTGAAGATCGTCACCGGATGGCGAGCTCCTTCCAACAAGTATCTCCATTCCTCTAATGCAGCTTTGATGGCCAGCAACTCCTTGTCCCCGATAGTATAGTTTTTCTCTGCGGGCAGAAGACCCCGAGAGTAGAAGGCACAAGGATGTAATTTTTGTTGCTCCGAGCGTTGGGAGAGAATAGCTCCTAAGCCCACATTAGAGGCATCTACTTCTAGGAAGAAGGGGAGTGTCACATCAGGTTGTCGCAGAATGGGAGCAGACGAGAAGGACTCTTTGAGGATTTGAAAGGCTTGGAGAGCCTCAGATGACCATTGCTTAGTATTAGCCCCTTTCCGAGTTAGGGCCACAATGGGAGATGCAATGGATGAAAAGTCTTGAATGAAGCGTCTATAGTAATTGGCAAAACCTAAAAAACGCTGGATGGCACGAAGAGTAGTTGGCTGAGGCCAATGTAGTACAGCATTTACTTTGTCTGGATCCATCTTCAGGCCAACTCCGGAAACTATATACCCCAAGAATGGAATCTGGGGTAACTCGAATGAACATTTTTCCAATTTACAGAACAACGAGTTTTTCCGTAGTCTGGAGAGGACCTCTGCCACATGTTGGTGATGAGAAGGCAGGTCCTGTGAGAAGATCAATATGTCGTCCAGGTAGACAACGACACATACATATAATAAGTCCCGAAAGATCTCATTGATGAAACCCTGGAAAACCGCGGGGGCATTACACAGCCCGAAGGGCATTACTAAATATTCGTAATGCCCGTCTCTGGTGTTAAACGCGGTCTTCCATTCGTCACCGGAACGGATTCTAATTAAATTGTAGGCACCACGAAGATCCAACTTAGTAAATATCCGAGCTCCCTTGATGCGATCAAATAGCTCAGTGATCAGCGGAATGGGATACCGATTCTTGATAGTAATGGCGTTGAGTCCACGAAAATCTATACAAGGGCGTAATGATCCATCCTTCTTTTTGACGAAGAAGAACCCAGCTCCAGCGGGAGAGGTGGAAGGTCGAATGAACCCACGCTGGAGATTCTCCTGTATGTACTCAGATGTAGCTTGAGTTTCAGGTAACGAGAGAGGATAGACCCGACCCCTGGGAGGAGTCTTGCCAGGTAGAAGGTCGATCGGACAATCCCAAGAACGATGAGGAGGAAGACGTTCAGACTGAGCTTTATCAAACACATCGGCAAACGAAGCATACTGAGGAGGGAGTCCCGGGGAGGAAGATGAGATGGAAGATTGCTGTACTTTAAGAGGAATAACTTGAGAGAGACAACGATGGTGACATTCAGACCCCCAAGACGTAACTTGAGGGGTGCGCCAGTCAATCTGTGGAGAGTGACGCTGAAGCCATGGAAGGCCTAAGACAATCGGACTTGTCGTAACTGGAAGAATTAAAAACGAAATTTCTTCATGGTGTAGTACACCAATCTGAAGGGTTACTGGAGACGTACTCTGGGTGATGAGACCATTGATGAGACGTGATCCATCTATAGCCGTCACAGTAATGGGTGTTTTTAAAGTGATCACTGGTAGGGACCATTGATTCACTAGTGATTTAGAAATGAAATTTCCTGCTGCTCCGGAATCAATCAATGCCTGTGACTCAAAGGATTTGGTAGCAAAGGAAATCGTAACATCGAAAGCGCAGACTTTAGATTTCATAGACAATGGAGAGGACTCCAGGGACCCTAACTTCACCTCTCCAGAACTAGTTAGGGCCTGGCATTTCCCGATCTCTTAGGGCAAGAGCTGAGCATATGCGTGGAATCAGCACAATAGATACAGAGTCTATTCTTTACTCTTCGTTTCCTCTCCTCTGAAGATAATTTGGAACGTCCTATCTCCATGGGAATCGCAGAGGATGGAGCTGGACGAAATTGAGGGTTAGAACGAAGAGGTGCTTTGACAGCCGTTGTTTTCTCAGACTCTCTTTCACGAAATCTCATATCTACACGATGGCAAAGAGAGATCAAATCTTCTAGTGACGAAGGAAGTCCTTGGGTAGTCAGTGCATCCTTAATTTTATCGGAGAGCCCCTGCCAGAAGGCGGCAACTAATGCTTCAGAGTTCCACTGAAGTTCAGAGGCTAAGATCCTAAATTGAATGACATACTGTCCTACTGTATGGGAGCCTTGTCGCAAACGAAGAATGCTGGAAGCAGCGGAGGTCACACGACCTGGTTCATCGAACACACTTCGGAACGTGGAAATGAATTTGGCACTATCTTGTAGAATTGGATCGTTTCTCTCCCACAGAGGGGAGGCCCAAGCCAGGGCTTGTCCAGAAAACAATGAGATAAGATAGGCCACTCTGGAACGATGGGTAGAAAAATTTTGAGGTTGAAGTTCAAAATGGACTGAACATTGGTTAAGGAAACCTCTACAAGTTTTGGGGTCCCCGTCATATTTTGACGGAGTAGGCAGGTGAAGCGTAGGAACTGTAGACACCTGGGATGGCACTGGGGAAACGGAGGAAAGCACAGGAGCTTCAATATTAGCTGTAACAGTCTGTCCAGATGTTCCTTGGGAGGTTAAAGATTGGTAACATTGAAGTAACAGCTGTTGGCGAGCATCCTGTTGCTCCACACGGCTGACCAGATGCTGCAGCATCTCTTTAGCGGTAGGTTCCGTATCTGGGTCTGTCATGGCCTGATCTTACTGTCACGGGCACTAGGAGTCTTTACCCAGGAATCACCAGGTGATAGGCTTACCAGAGCACTATAGGTGGTAATATGGTACTCTGGTAGCAGGGTGATCACGGAACAGAAAATAGCAGATGATGAGATGCTCAGGAAAGTCTATGACTAGCAGCACTGGCAATATGGAGGTAGTAATACACGAGGAACTGTATGGACAAAGGACACGAGAAGGTAGTCAGTGGTCTGCGGTAGCAAGTTGTACCACTGCTATAGTGAGGAGGAATGTCCAACAGAAACGAGGAGGTGAGAGAGTCAGCGGTCTGCGGATAGCAAGTTGTACCGCTGTCTGAGTGAAGGAATGGAATCCAAGTGGAGGTATCCGGGGAGTCAGTGGTCTGCGTTAGCAAGTTGTACCACTGCTATGTGAGAGGATACTGGAACAGGTGAAACTGTAAACAGGAGTCAGTGGTCTGCCACTAGCAAGTTGTACCACTGAATATATATGTGAGGAGGTGCACGGGGAGAGACTGCAACACAATATATACACGGGCACCTTGACTTTGATCCACAGTAATATGCACAATATAAATGTATAAATGACTGAACAACACTGCCAATATAGAAAGTCTCTTGAAGTAATCCGGCATGAGATAACACAGTCAATGATGGCAATAGAGTCAGCAGATAGTACACTCCAGAGGAGAACCAACACAGTCAATGATGGCAATAGACTCAGCGGATAGTACACTCCAGAGGAGAACCAACACAGTCCAGCAAGGTATGCAATACACAGCACAGTCAATGGGAAGTATGCATACCGTGGTTCAGGAGAAGGCAGTCAGACAGGAGTGCAGAGATACCTGAAGGGCAGGAGGCCAGCAGGATACAAAGTCCCTGGATGGGTGAAGCGGTGGTCTAGCAGGTGCAGCGCACAGGTAGGTAGACCAGCAGGGAACACAGGAAGGCGTGGAGAGCGGATCAGCAGTAGATGGATGAGTAGCGCTGAGAAATAACAGCAGCGGGTCTCTGCGGGAACACGGAGGTAGCCAATAGCAACCAGCAGGTGCAGTAACGATGGGACACCGGAGCAGGGTTGAACTGGAACAGTTGATCACGGAGAGTAGCGGGTAGCAATAGTGGCAGCAGACTCAAGGAAACACGGGAGAGCTGACAAGGGCTGAAGACTGAAGCGCACAGAGGCAGCGGATAGGAATCAGCTAAACAGTCACGATGAAACACAGACGGGTTGCAGGTTCAAGACTGTAGTGCACGGAGGCAGCGGATAGGAACCAGCTAGCAGTCACGATGATGAAACACAGACGAGTTGCAGGTTGAAGACTGTAGTGCACGGAGGCAGCGGATAGGAATCAGCCAAACAGTCACGATGATGAAACACAGACGAGTTGCAGGTTGAAGCCTGTAGTGCACGGAGGCAGCGGATAGGAATCAGCTGGCAGTCACAATCATGAACAGGTGAGTGGATGTGAATGAAAGACTGTAGTGCACGGAGGCAGCGGATAGGCATCAGCTAACAGTCCCAATGATACATGGTAGAGTTGAAGTGATTAGAAGACTGTAGTGCACGGAGGCAGCGGATAGGAATCAGCTCACAGTCACGATGATACAGTAGATGGTAGAAGTGGTATGGGAACCACAGTAGTAGAAGTGGTTTGGAAACCACAGAGGTAGAAGTGGTTTGGAAACCACAGGAATCAGCTGGGCTGAATAATCGAGGAAACACAGGAACACCTTCAGAGACTCATGGGGAATGAGACTCCAAGATCAGGCAACGTGGTGTTGACCACAGGTGCTTAATATAGGGAGGTTGCCTGATCTGCCAATTTAGTTAAAGGAACATACACTGGAGGTATGGAAAGGGCTGCGCATGCGCAGTCCCTCAGGATGGAGGACGGCCACGGTTCCTAAATGTCCGGGAAGAGGCACTCACGGTCCGGTGAGTGACAATCATGAATTCAATCATGAATCATGAATCATGAATCATGAATTGAATCATGAATCATGAAATGAATCATGAATTGAATGATGAATCATGAATTAAATCATGATTCATGAATCATGATTCATGAATTGAATCATGAATCATGAATCATGAATTAAATCATGAATCATGAATCATGATTCATGAATTGAATCATGAATCATGAATCAAATCATGAATCATGAATTGAATCATGAATCATGAATCGAATTATGAATCATGAATTGAATGATGAATCATGAATTGAATCATGAATTGAATCATAAATCATGAATCATGAATTGAATCATGAATCATGAATCGAATCATGAATCATGAATTGAATCATGAACCATGAATCGCATCATGAATCATGAATTGAATAATGAATCATGAATTGAGTCATGAATCATGAATCATGAATTGAATCATGAATCATGAATCATGAATCGAATCATGAATCATGAATCATGAATTGAATCATAAATTGAATCATAAATCATAAATGATGAATTGAATCATGAATCATGAATCGAATCATGAATCATGAATTGAATCATGAATCATGAATCATGAATAAAATCATGAATCATGAATCATGAATCATGAATCAAATCATGAATCATGAATCAAATCATGAATCATGAATTGAATCATGAATCATGAATCATGAATCATAATTCGAATCATGAATCATGAATCCTGAATTGAATCATGAATCATGAATCATGAATTGAATCATGAAATGAATCATGAATTGAATCATGAATCATGAATCATGAATCGAATCATGAATCATGAATTGAATCATGAATCATGAATCATGAATCGAATCATGAATCATGAATCATGAATCATGAATCGAATCATGAATCTCGAATCATGAATTGAATCATGAATCATGAATTGAATCATGAATTAAATCATGAATCATGAATTATGAATCATGAATCGAATCATGAATCATGAATTGAATCATGAATCATAAATCATAAATTGAATCATGAATCATGAATCATTAATTGAATAATGAATTATGATTCGAATCATGAATTAAATAATAAATCATGAATCATGCATTGAATCATGAATCATGAATCATGAATTGAATCATAAATTGAATCATAAATCATAAATCATGAATTGAATCATGAATCATGAATCGAATCATGAATCATGAATTGAATCATGAATCATGAATCATGAATTAAATCATGAATCATGAATCATGAATCGAATCATGAATCATGAATCGAATCATGAATTATGAATCATGAATCGAATCATGAATCATGAATTGAATCATGAATCATGAATTGAATCATGAATCATGAATCATGAATTGAATCATGAATCATGAATCATGAATTGAATCATGAATCATGAATTGAATCATGAATCATGAAACTTGAATCATGAATTGAATCATGAATCATGAATCATGAATTGAATCATGAATAATGAATCATGAATTGAATCATGAATCATGAATCGAATCATAATTCATGAATTAAATAATGAATCATGAATTGAATCATGAATCATGAATCGAATCATGAATCATGAATTAAATAATGAATCATGAATCATGATTTGAATCATAAATCATGAATCTAATCATGAATCATGAATCGAATCATAAATCATGAATTGAATCATGAATCATGAATCATGAATCGAATCATGAATCATGAATCATGAATCATGAATCGAATCATGAATTGAATCTTGAATCATGAATCATGAATCATGAATCGAATCATGAATTATGAATCATGAATCATGAATCGAATCATGAATCATGAATCGAATCATGAATCATGAATTGAATCATGAATCATGAATCATGAATTCAATCATGAATCATGAATCAAATCATGAATCATGAATCATGAATTGAATCATGAATCATGAATTGAAACATAAATTGAATCATAAATCATAAATAATGAATTGAATCATAAATCATGAATTGAATCATGAATCATGAATTGAATCATGATTTGAATCATGAATCATGAATTGAATCATGAATCATGAATCTTGAATCATGAATTGAATCATGAAATAAATCATGAATCATGAATTGAATCATGAATCATGAATCAAATCATGAATCTCGAATCATGAATTGAATAATGAATTGAATCATAAATCATGAATCATGAATTGAATCATGAATCATAAATCGAATCATGAATCATTAATTGAATCATGAATCATGAATCGAATCATGAATCATGAATCATGAATCGAATCATGAATCATGAATCGAATCATGAATCATGAATTGAATCATGAATCATGAATTAAATCATGAATCATGAATCATGAATTGAATCATGAATCATGAATCGAATCATGAATCATGAATTAAATAATGAATCATGAATCATGAATTGAATCATGAATCATGAATCGAATCATGAATCATGAATTAAATAATGAATCATGAATCATGATTTGAATCATAAATCATGAATCTAATCATGAATCATGAATCGAATCATGAATCATGAATCATGAATTGAATCTTGAATCATGAATCATGAATCATGAATCATGAATTGAATCATGAATCATGAATCGAATCATGAATCATGAATTCAATCATGAATCATGAATCATGAATCATGAATTCAATCATGAATCATGAAATGAATCATGAATTGAATCATGAATCATGAATTCAATCATGAATCATGAATTAAATCATGATTCATGAATTGAATCATGAATCATGAATCATGAATCAAATCATGAATCATGAATTGAATCATGAATCATGAATCGAATTATGAATCATGAATTGAATCATGAATCATGAATCAAATCATGAATTGAATCATAAATCATGAATCATGAATTGAATCATGAATCATGAATCGAATCATGAATCATGAATTGAATCATGAACCATGAATCGCATCATGAATCATGAATTGAATATTGAATCATGAATTGAGTCATGAATCATGAATCATGAATTGAATCATGAATCATGAATCATGAATCGAATCATGAATCATGAATCATGAATTGAATCATAAATTGAATCATAAATCATAAATGATGAATTGAATCATGAATCATGAATCAAATCATGAATCATGAATTGAATCATGAATCATGAATCATGAATAAAATCATGAATCATGAATCATGAATCGAATCATGAATCATGAATCAAATCATGAATCATGAATTGAATCATGAATCATGAATCATGAATCATAATTCGAATCATGAATCATGAATCCTGAATTGAATCATGAATCATGAATCATGAATTGAATCATGAAATGAATCATGAATTGAATCATGAATCATGAATCATGAATCGAATCATGAATCATGAATTGAATCATGAATCATGAATCATGAATCGAATCATGAATCATGAATCATGAATCGAATCATGAATCTCGAATCATGAATTGAATCATGAATCAGGAATTGAATCATGAATTAAATCATGAATCATGAATCATGAATCATTAATTGAATAATGAATTATGATTCGAATCATGAATTAAATAATAAATCATGAATCATGAATTGAATCATGAATCATGAATCATGAATTGAATCATAAATTGAATCATAAATCATAAATCATGAATTGAATCATGAATCATGAATCGAATCATGAATCATGAATTGAATCATGAATCATGAATCATGAATTAAATCATGAATCATGAATCATGAATCGAATCATGAATCATGAATCGAATCATGAATTATGAATCATGAATCATGAATTGAATCATGAATCATGAATCGAATCATGAATCATGAATCGAAACATAATTTATGAATTGAATCATGAATCATGAATTGAATCATGAATCATGAATTGAATCATAAATCATGAATTGAATCATGAATCATGAATCATGAATCATGAATCATGAATCGAATCATGAATCATTAATCATGTATTGAATCATGAATCATGAATCATGAATCATGAATTGAATCATGAAATGAATCATGAATCATGAATCATGAATCATAATTCGAATCATGAATCATGAATCCTGAATTGAATCATGAATCATGAATCATGAATTGAATCATGAAATGAATCATGAATTGAATCATGAATCATGAATCATGAATCGAATCATGAATCATGAATTGAATCATGAATCATGAATCATGAATCGAATCATGAATCATGAATCATGAATCATGAATCGAATCATGAATCTCGAATCATGAATTGAATCATGAATCATGAATTGAATCATGAATTGAATCATAAATCATGAATTATGAATTTAATCATGAATCATGAATCGAATCATGAAACATGAATTGAATCATGAATCATGAATTGAATCATGAATCATGAATTGCATCATGAATCTTGAATCAAATCATGAATCATGAATTAAATCATGAATCATAAATTGAATTATAATTCATGAATCGAATCATGAATCATGAATTGAATCATGAATCATGAATTGAATCATGTATTGAATCATAAATCATGAATCATGAATTGAATAATGAATCGAATCATGAATCATGAATTGAATCATGAATCATGAATCATGAATCATGAATCATGAATTATGAATCATGAATCGAATCATGAATCATGAATTGAATCATGAATCATGAATTGAATCATGAATCATGAATCATGAATTGAATCATGAATCATGAATCATGAATTGAATCATGAATCATGAATTGAATCATGAATCATGAAACATGAATCATGAATTGAATCATGAATCATGAATCATGAATTGAATCATGAATCATGAATCATGAATTGAATCATGAATCATGAATCGAATCATAATTCATGAATTAAATAATGAATCATGAATTGAATCATGAATTGAATCATAAATCATGAATTATGAATTTAATCATGAATCATGAATCGAATCATGAAACATGAATTGAATCATGAATCATGAATTGAATCATGAATCATGAATTGCATCATGAATCTTGAATCAAATCATGAATCATGAATTAAATCATGAATCATAAATTGAATTATAATTCATGAATCGAATCATGAATCATGAATTGAATCATGAATCATGAATTGAATCATGTATTGAATCATAAATCATGAATCATGAATTGAATAATGAATCGAATCATGAATCATGAATTGAATCATGAATCATGAATCATGAATCATGAATCATGAATTATGAATCATGAATCGAATCATGAATCATGAATTGAATCATGAATCATGAATTGAATCATGAATCATGAATCATGAATTGAATCATGAATCATGAATCATGAATTGAATCATGAATCATGAATTGAATCATGAATCATGAAACATGAATCATGAATTGAATCATGAATCATGAATCATGAATTGAATCATGAATCATGAATCATGAATTGAATCATGAATCATGAATCGAATCATAATTCATGAATTAAATAATGAATCATGAATTGAATCATGAATCATGAATCGAATCATGAATCATGAATTAAATAATGAATCATGAATCATGATTTGAATCATAAATCATGAATCTAATCATGAATCATGAATCGAATCATAAATCATGAATTGAATCATGAATCATGAATCATGAATCGAATCATGAATTATGAATCATGAATCATGAATCGAATCATGAATCATGAATCGAATCATGAATCATGAATTGAATCATGAATCATGAATCATGAATTGAATCATGAATCATGAATCAAATCATGAATCATGAATCATGAATTGAATCATGAATCATGAATTGAATCATAAATTGAATCATAAATCATAAATAATGAATTGAATCATAAATCATAAATCATGAATTGAATCATGAATCATGAATCAAATCATGAATCATGAATTCAATCATGAATCATGAATCATGAATCGAATCATGATTTATGAATCATGAATCATGAATCATGAATTGAATCATGAATCATGAATTGAATCATGAATCCTGAATCATGAATCATGAATCGAATCATAAATTATGAATCATGAATCTAATCATGAATCGAATCATGAATCATGAATCATGAATCGAATCACAAATCTCGAATCATGAATTGAATCATGAATCATGAATTGAATCATGAATTGAATCCTAAATCATGAATCATGAATCATGAATCATGAATCATAAATCGAATCATGAATCATGAATTGAATCATGAATCATGAATCATGAATCGAATCATGAATCATGAATCATGAATCGAATCATGAATCGAATCATGAATCATGAATCATGAATCGAATCATGAATCATGAATTGAATCATTTAATCATGAATCATGAATTGAATCATGAATCATGAATTGAATCATGAATCATGAATTGAATCATGAATCATGAATCATGAATCGAATCATGAATTATGAATCATGAATCATGAATCGAATCATGAATCATGAATTGAATCATGAATCATGAATCGAATCATGAATCATGAATCATGAAATGAATCATGAATCATGAATCATGAATTGAATCATAATTCATGAATCATGAATCATGAATCGAATCATGAATCATGAATTTAATCATGAATCATGAATTGAATCATAAATCATGAATCATGAATTGAATCATGAATCATAAATCGAATCATGAATTATGAATTGAATCATGAATCATGAATCATGAATCGAATCATGAATCATGAATCATGAATCGAATCATGAATCATGAATTGAATCATTTAATCATGAATCATGAATTGAATCATGAATCATGAATCGAATCATGAATCATGAATTGAATCATGAATCATGAATTCAATCATGAATCATAAATCATGAATCATGAATCGAATCATGAATTATGAATTATGAATCATGAATTGAATCATGAATCATAAATCGAATCATGAATCATGAATTGAATCATGAATCATGAATCGAATCATGAATCATGAATCATGAATTGAATCATGAATCATGAATCATGAATGGAATCATGAATCATGAATCATGAATCATTAATCGAATCATGAATCATGAATTGCCTCATGAATCATGAATCATGAATTGAATCATGAATCATGAATCGAATCATGAATCATGAATTAAATAATGAATCATGAATCATGATTTGAATCATAAATCATGAATCATGAATTGAATCATGAATCATGAATCATGAATTGAATCATGAATCATGAATCATGATTCATGAATTGAATCATAAATCATGAATCATGAATTGAATCATGAATCATGAAATGAATCATAAATTGAATCATGAATCATGAATTGAATCATGAATCATGAATTGAATCATGAATCATGAATCGAATCATAAATCATGAATCGAATCATGAATCATGAATTGAATCATGAATCATGAATCGAATAATGAATCATGAATTGAATCATGAATCATGAATTGAATCATGAATCATGAATCATGAATCATGAATCGAATCATGAATTATGAATTATGAATCATGAATCGAATCATGAATCATGAATTGAATCATGAATCATGAATCGAATCATGAATCATGAATCATGAATTGAATCATGAATCATGAATCATGAATTGAATCATGAATCATGAATCATGAATCATTAATCGAATCATGAATCATGAATTGTATCATGAATCATGAATCAAATCATGAATCATGAATTGAGTCATGAATCATGAATTGAATCATGAATTATGAATTAAATAATGAATCATGAATCATGCTTTGAATCATAAATCATGAATCATGAATTGAATCATGAATCATGAAATGAATCATGAATTGAATCATGAATCATGAATCATGAATTGAATCATGAATTATGAATCATGATTCATGAATTGAATCATAAATCATGAATCATGAATTGAATCATGAATCATGAAATGAATCATGAATTGAATCATGAATCATGAATTGAATCATGAATCATGAATTGAATCATGAATCATAAATCTTGATTCATGAATTGAATCATAAATCATGAATCAAATCATGAATCATGAATTGAATCATGAATCATGAATCATGAATCGAATCATAAATCATGAATCGAATCATGAATCATGAATTGAATCATGAATCATGAATCGAATCATGAATCATGAATTGAATCATGAATCATGATTTTAATCATAAATCATGAATCATGAATTGAATCTTGAATCATAAATCAAATCATTAATCATGAATTGAATCATGAATCATGAATCATGAATCGAATCATGAATCATGAATCGAGTCATGAATCATGAATTGAATCATTTAATCATGAATCATGAATTGAATCATGAATCATGAATCGAATCATGAATCATGAATTGAATCATGAATCATGTATTGAATCATGAATCATGAATCATGAATCGAATCATGAATTATGAATTATGAATCATGAATCGAATCATGAATCATGAATTGAATCATGAATCATAAATCGAATCATGAATCATGAATCATGAATCTAGTCATGAATCATGAATTGAATCATTTAATCATGAATCATGAATTGAATCATGAATCATGAATCGAATCATGAATCATGAATTGAATCATGAATCATGAATCATGAATCGAATCATGAATCATGAATTGAATCATGAATCATGATTTTAATCATAAATCATGAATCATGAATTGAATCTTGAATCATAAATCAAATCATTAATCATGAATTGAATCATGAATCCTGAATCATGAATCGAATCATGAATCATGAATCGAGTCATGAATCATGAATTGAATAATTTAATCATGAATCATGAATTGAATCATGAATCATGAATCGAATCATGAATCATGAATTGAATCATGAATCATGTATTGAATCATGAATCATGAATCATGAATCGAATCATGAATTATGAATTATGAATCCTGAATCGAATCATGAATCATGAATTGAATCATGAATCATAAATCGAATCATGAATCATGAATCATGAATCGAGTCATGAATCATGAATTGAATCATTTAATCATGAATCATGAATTGAATCATGAATCATGAATCGAATCATGAATCATGAATTGAATCATGAATCATGAATTGAATCATTAATCATGAATCATGAATCGAATCATGAATTATGAATTATGAATCATGAATCGAATCATGAATCATGAATTCAATCATGAATCATGAATCGAATCATGAATCATGAATCATGAATTGAATCATGAATCATGAATCATGAATCATGAATTGAATCATGAATCATGAATCATGAATCATTAATCGAATCATGAATCATGAATTGCATCATGAATCATGAATCAAATCATGAATCATGAATTGAGTCATGAATCATGAATTGAATCATGAATCATGAATTAAATAATGAATCATGAATCATGCTTTAAATCATAAATCATGAATCATGAATTGAATCATAAATCATGAAATGAATCATGAATTGAATCATGAATCATGAATTGAATCATGAATCATGAATTGAATCATGAATTATGAATCATGATTCATGAATTGAATCATAAATCATGAATCATGAATTGAATCATGAATCATGAAATGAATCATGAATTGAATCATGAATCATGAATTGAATCATGAATCATGAATTGAATCATGAATCATAAATCTTGATTCATGAATTGAATCATAAATCATGAATCAAATCATGAATCATGAATTGAATCATGAATCATGAATCATGAATCGAATCATAAATCATGAATCGAATCATGAATCATGAATTGAATCATGAATCATGAATCGAATCATGAATCATGAATCATGAATTGAATCTTGAATCATAAATCGAATCATTAATCATGAATTGAATCATGAATCATGAATCATGAATCGAATCATGAATCATGAATCATGAATCGAATCATGAATCATGAATTGAATCATTTAATCATGAATCATGAATTGAATCATGAATCATGAATCGAATCATGAATCATGAATTGAATCATGAATCATGAATTGAATCATGAATCATGAATCATGAATCATGAATCGAATCATGAATTATGAATTATGAATCATGAATCGAATCATGAATCATGAATTGAATCATGAATCATGAATCGAATCACGAATCATGAACCATGAATTGAATCATGAATCATGAATCATGAATTGAATCATGAATCATGAATCATGAATCATGAATCGAATCATGAATCATGAATTGAATCATGAATCATGAATCGAATCATGAATCATGAATCATGAATTGAATCATGAATCATGAATCATGAATTGAATCATGAATCATGAATCATGAATCATGAATCGAATCATGAATCATGAATTGAATCATGAATCATGAATTGAATCATGAATCATGAATCATGAATCGAATCATGAATTAGGAATTATGAATCATGAATCGAATCATGAATCATGAATTGAATCATGAATCATGAATCGAATCATGAATCATGAATCATGAATTGAATCATGAATCATGAATCATGAATTGAATCATGAATCATGAATCATGAATGGAATCATGAATCATGAATCATGAATCATTAATCGAATCATGAATCATGAATTGCATCATGAATCATGAATCATGAATTGAATCATGAATCATGAATCGAATCATGAATCATGAATTAAATAATGAATCATGAATCATGATTTGAACCATAAATCATGAATCATGAATTGAATCATGAATCATGAATTGAATCATGAATCATGAATCATGATTCATGAATTGAATCATAAATCATGAATCATGAATTGAATCATGAATCATGAAATGAATCATAAATTGAATCATGAATCATGAATTGAATCATGAATCATGAATTGAATCATGAATCATGAATCGAATCATAAATCATGAATCGAATCATGAATCATGAATTGAATCATGAATCATGAATCGAATAATGAATCATGAATCATGAATCGAATCATGAATCATGAATTGAATCATGAATCATGAATTGAATCATGAATCATGAATCATGAATCATGAATCGAATCATGAATTATGAATTATGAATCATGAATCGAATCATGAATCATGAATTGAATCATGAATCATGAATCGAATCATGAATCATGAATCATGAATTGAATCATGAATCATGAATCATGAATTGAATCATGAATCATGAATCATGAATCATTAATCGAATCATGAATCATGAATTGCATCATGAATCATGAATCAAATCATGAATCATGAATTGAGTCATGAATCATAAATTGAATCATGAATTATGAATTAAATAATGAATCATGAATCATGCTTTGAATCATAAATCATGAATCATGAATTGAATCATGAATCATGAAATGAATCATGAATTGAATCATGAATCATGAATCATGAATTGAATCATGAATTATGAATCATGATTCATGAATTGAATCATAAATCATGAATCGTGAATTGAATCATGAATCATGAAATGAATCATGAATTGAATCATGAATCATGAATTGAATCATGAATCATAAATCTTGATTCATGAATCATAAATCTTGATTCATGAATTGAATCATAAATCATGAATCAAATCATGAATCATGAATTGAATCATGAATCATGAATCATGAATCGAATCATAAATCATGAATCGAATCATGAATCATGAATTGAATCATGAATCATGAATCGAATCATGAATCATGAATCGAATCATGAATCATGAATTGAATCATGAATCATGAATTTAATCTTAAATCATGAATCATGAATTGAATCTTGAATCATAAATCAAATCATTAATCATGAATTGAATCATGATTAATGAATCATGAATCGAATCATAAATCATGAATCATGAATCGAGTCATGAATCATGAATTGAATCATTTAATCATGAATCATGAATTGAATCATGAATCATGAATCGAATCATGAATCATGAATTGAATCATGAATCATGTATTGAATCATGAATCATGAATCATGAATCATGAATCGAATCATGAATTATGAATTATGAATCATGAATCGAATCATGAATCATGAATTGAATCATAAATCATAAATCGAATCATGAATCATGAATCATGAATCGCGTCATGAATCATGAATTGAATCATTTAATCATGAATCATGAATTGAATCATGAATCATGAATCATGAATCATGAATCATGAATTGAATCATGAATCATGAATTGAATCATGAATCATGAATCATGAATCATGAATCGAATCATGAATTATGAATTATGAATCATGAATCGAATCATGAATCATGAATTCAATCATGAATCATGAATCGAATCATGAATCATGAATCATGAATTGAATCATGAATCATGAATCATGAATTGAATCATGAATCATGAATCATGAATCATTAATCGAATCATGAATCATGAATTGCATCATGAATCATGAATTGAATCATGAATCATAAATCGAATCATGAATTATGAATTGAATCATGAATCATGAATCATGAATCGAATCATGAATCATGAATCATGAATCGAATCATGAATCATGAATTGAATCATTTAATCATGAATCATGAATTGAATCATGAATCATGAATCGAATCATGAATCATGAATTGAATCATGAATCATGAATTCAATCATGAATCATAAATCATGAATCATGAATCGAATCATGAATTATGAATTATGAATCATGAATTGAATCATGAATCATAAATCGAATCATGAATCATGAATTGAATCATGAATCATGAATCGAATCATGAATCATGAATCATGAATTGAATCATGAATCATGAATCATGAATGGAATCATGAATCATGAATCATGAATCATTAATCGAATCATGAATCATGAATTGCCTCATGAATCATGAATCATGAATTGAATCATGAATCATGAATCATGAATGGAATCATGAATCATGAATCATGAATCATTAATCGAATCATGAATCATGAATTGCCTCATGAATCATGAATCATGAATTGAATCATGAATCATGAATCGAATCATGAATCATGAATTAAATAATGAATCATGAATCATGATTTGAATCATAAATCATGAATCATGAATTGAATCATGAATCATGAATCATGAATTGAATCATGAATCATGAATTGAATCATGAATCATGAATCATGATTCATGAATTGAATCATAAATCATGAATCATGAATTGAATCATGAATCATGAAATGAATCATAAATTGAATCATGAATCATGAATTGAATCATGAATCATGAATTGAATCATGAATCATGAATCGAATCATAAATCATGAATCGAATCATGAATCATGAATTGAATCATGAATCATGAATCGAATAATGAATCATGAATTGAATCATGAATCATGAATTGAATCATGAATCATGAATCATGAATCATGAATCGAATCATGAATTATGAATTATGAATCATGAATCGAATCATGAATCATGAATTGAATCATGAATCATGAATCGAATCATGAATCATGAATCATGAATTGAATCATGAATCATGAATCATGAATTGAATCATGAATCATGAATCATGAATCATTAATCGAATCATGAATCATGAATTGCATCATGAATCATGAATCAAATCATGAATCATGAATTGAGTCATGAATCATGAATTGAATCATGAATTATGAATTAAATAATGAATCATGAATCATGCTTTGAATCATAAATCATGAATCGTGAATTGAATCATGAATCATGAAATGAATCATGAATTGAATCATGAATCATGAATCATGAATTGAATCATGAATTATGAATCATGATTCATGAATTGAATCATAAATCATGAATCATGAATTGAATCATGAATCATGAAATGAATCATGAATTGAATCATGAATCATGAATTGAATCATGAATCATGAATTGAATCATGAATCATAAATCTTGATTCATGAATTGAATCATAAATCATGAATCAAATCATGAATCATGAATTGAATCATGAATCATGAATCATGAATCGAATCATAAATTATGAATCGAATCATGAATCATGAATTGAATCATGAATCATGAATCGAATCATGAATCATGAATTGAATCATGAATCATGATTTTAATCATAAATCATGAATCATGAATTGAATCTTGAATCATAAATCAATCATTAATCATGAATTGAATCATGAATCATGAATCATGAATCGAATCATGAATCATGAATCGAGTCATGAATCATGAATTGAATCATTTAATCATGAATCATGAATTGAATCATGAATCATGAATCGAATCATGAATCATGAATTGAATCATGAATCATGTATTGAATCATGAATCATGAATCATGAATCGAATCATGAATTATGAATTATGAATCATGAATCGAATCATGAATCATGAATTGAATCATGAATCATAAATCGAATCATGAATCATGAATCATGAATCGAGTCATGAATCATGAATTGAATCATTTAATCATGAATCATGAATTGAATCATGAATCATGAATCGAATCATGAATCATGAATTGAATCATGAATCATGAATTGAATCATGAATCATGAATCATGAATCGAATCATGAATCATGAATTGAATCATGAATCATGATTTTAATCATAAATCATGAATCATGAATTGAATCTTGAATCATAAATCAAATCATTAATCATGAATTGAATCATGAATCATGAATCATGAATCGAATCATGAATCATGAATCGAGTCATGAATCATGAATTGAATCATTTAATCATGAATCATGAATTGAATCATGAATCATGAATCGAATCATGAATCATGAATTGAATTATGAATCATGTATTGAATCATGAATCATGAATCATGAATCGAATCATGAATTATGAATTATGAATCATGAATCGAATCATGAATCATGAATTGAATCATGAATCATAAATCGAATCATGAATCATGAATCATGAATCGAGTCATGAATCATGAATTGAATCATTTAATCATGAATCATGAATTGAATCATGAATCATGAATCGAATCATGAATCATGAATTGAATCATGAATCATGAATTGAATCATGAATCATGAATCATGAATCGAATCATGAATTATGAATTATGAATCATGAATCGAATCATGAATCATGAATTCAATCATGAATCATGAATCGAATCATGAATCATGAATCATGAATTGAATCATGAATCATGAATCATGAATTGAATCATGAATCATGAATTGAATCATGAATCATGAATTGAATCATGAATTATGAATCATGATTCATGAATTGAATCATAAATCATGAATCATGAATTGAATCATGAATCATGAAATGAATCATGAATTGAATCATGAATCATGAATTGAATCATGAATCATGAATTGAATCATGAATCATAAATCTTGATTCATGAATTGAATCATAAATCATGAATCAAATCATGAATCATGAATTGAATCATGAATCATGAATCATGAATCGAATCATAAATCATGAATCGAATCATGAATCATGAATTGAATCATGAATCATGAATCGAATCATGAATCATGAATCATGAATTGAATCTTGAATCATAAATCGAATCATTAATCATGAATTGAATCATGAATCATGAATCATGAATCGAATCATGAATCATGAATCATGAATCGAATCATGAATCATGAATTGAATCATTTAATCATGAATCATGAATTGAATCATGAATCATGAATCGAATCATGAATCATGAATTGAATCATGAATCATGAATTGAATCATGAATCATGAATCATGAATCATGAATCGAATCATGAATTATGAATTATGAATCATGAATCGAATCATGAATCATGAATTGAATCATGAATCATGAATCGAATCATGAATCATGAATCATGAATTGAATCATGAATCATGAATCATGAATTGAATCATGAATCATGAATCATGAATCATGAATCGAATCATGAATCATGAATTGAATCATGAATCATGAATCGAATCATGAATCATGAATCATGAATTGAATCATGAATCATGAATCATGAATTGAATCATGAATCATGAATCATGAATCATGAATCGAATCATGAATCATGAATTGAATCATGAATCATGAATTGAATCATGAATCATGAATCATGAATCATGAATCGAATCATGAATTATGAATTATGAATCATGAATCGAATCATGAATCATGAATTGAATCATGAATCATGAATCGAATCATGAATCATGAATCATGAATTGAATCATGAATCATGAATCATGAATTGAATCATGAATCATGAATCATGAATGGAATCATGAATCATGAATCATGAATCATTAATCGAATCATGAATCATGAATTGCATCATGAATCATGAATCATGAATTGAATCATGAATCATGAATCGAATCATGAATCATGAATTAAATAATGAATCATGAATCATGATTTGAACCATAAATCATGAATCATGAATTGAATCATGAATCATGAATCATGAATTGAATCATGAATCATGAATCATGATTCATGAATTGAATCATAAATCATGAATCATGAATTGAATCATGAATCATGAAATGAATCATAAATTGAATCATGAATCATGAATTGAATCATGAATCATGAATTGAATCATGAATCATGAATCGAATCATAAATCATGAATCGAATCATGAATCATGAATTGAATCATGAATCATGAATCGAATAATGAATCATGAATCATGAATCGAATCATGAATCATGAATTGAATCATGAATCATGAATTGAATCATGAATCATGAATCATGAATCATGAATCGAATCATGAATTATGAATTATGAATCATGAATCGAATCATGAATCATGAATTGAATCATGAATCATGAATCGAATCATGAATCATGAATCATGAATTGAATCATGAATCATGAATCATGAATTGAATCATGAATCATGAATCATGAATCATTAATCGAATCATGAATCATGAATTGCATCATGAATCATGAATCAAATCATGAATCATGAATTGAGTCATGAATCATAAATTGAATCATGAATTATGAATTAAATAATGAATCATGAATCATGCTTTGAATCATAAATCATGAATCATGAATTGAATCATGAATCATGAAATGAATCATGAATTGAATCATGAATCATGAATCATGAATTGAATCATGAATTATGAATCATGATTCATGAATTGAATCATAAATCATGAATCATGAATTGAATCATGAATCATGAAATGAATCATGAATTGAATCATGAATCATGAATTGAATCATGAATCATGAATTGAATCATGAATCATAAATCTTGATTCATGAATTGAATCATAAATCATGAATCAAATCATGAATCATGAATTGAATCATGAATCATGAATCGAATCATGAATCATGAATCGAATCATGAATCATGAATTTAATCTTAAATCATGAATCATGAATTGAATCTTGAATCATAAATCAAATCATTAATCATGAATTGAATCATGATTAATGAATCATGAATCGAATCATGAATCATGAATCATGAATCGAGTCATGAATCATGAATTGAATCATTTAATCATGAATCATGAATTGAATCATGAATCATGAATCGAATCATGGATCATGAATTGAATCATGAATCATGTATTGAATCATGAATCATGAATCATGAATCATGAATCGAATCATGAATTATGAATTATGAATCATGAATCGAATCATGAATCATGAATTGAATCATAAATCATAAATCGAATCATGAATCATGAATCATGAATCGCGTCATGAATCATGAATTGAATCATTTAATCATGAATCATGAATTGAATCATGAATCATGAATCGAATCATGAATCATGAATTGAATCATGAATCATGAATTGAATCATGAATCATGAATCATGAATCATGAATCGAATCATGAATTATGAATTATGAATCATGAATCGAATCATGAATCATGAATTCAATCATGAATCATGAATCGAATCATGAATCATGAATCATGAATTGAATCATGAATCATGAATCATGAATTGAATCATGAATCATGAATCATGAATCATTAATCGAATCATGAATCATGAATTGCATCATGAATCATGAATTGAATCATGAATCATGAATAAAATAATGAATCATGAATCATGCTTTAAATCATAAATCATGAATCATGAATTGAATCATGAATCATGAAATGAATCATGAATTGAATCATGAATCATGAATTGAATCATGAATCATGAATTGAATCATGAATCATGAATTGAATCATGAATTATGAATCATGATTCATGAATTGAATCATAAATCATGAATCATGAATTGAATCATGAATCATGAAATGAATCAAGAATTGAATCATGAATCATGAATTGAATCATGAATCATGAATTGAATCATGAATCATAAATCTTGATTCATGAATTGAATCATAAATCATGAATCAAATCATGAATCATGAATTGAATCATGAATCATGAATCATGAATCGAATCATAAATCATGAATCGAATCATGAATCATGAATTGAATCATGAATCATGAATCGAATCATGAATCATGAATCATAAATTGAATCTTGAATCATAAATCGAATCATTAATCATGAATTGAATCATGAATCATTAATCATGAATCGAATCATGAATCATGAATCATGAATCGAATCATGAATCATGAATTGAATCATTTAATCATGAATCATGAATTGAATCATGAATCATGAATCGAATCATGAATCATGAATTGAATCATGAATCATGAATTGAATCATGAATCATGAATCATGAATCATGAATCGAATCATGAATTATGAATTATGAATCATGAATCGAATCATGAATCATGAATTGAATCATGAATCATGAATCGAATCATGAATCATGAATCATGAATTGAATCATGAATCATGAATCATGAATTGAATCATGAATCATGAATCATGAATCATGAATCGAATCATGAATCATGAATTGAATCATGAATCATGAATCATGAATCATGAATCATAAATCATGAATCATGAATTGAATCTTGAATCATAAATCGAATCATTAATCACGAATTGAATCATGAATCATGAATCATGAATCGAATCATGAATCATGAATCATGAATTGAATCATGAATCATGAATCATGAATCGAATCATGATTTATGAATCATGAATCATGAATCATGAATTGAATCATGAATCATGAATTGAATCATGAATCCTGAATCCTGAATCATGAATCGAATCATAAATTATGAATCATGAATCTAATCATGAATCGAATCATGAATCATGAATCATGAATCATGAATCATGAATCTCGAATCATGAATTGAATCATGAATCATGAATTGAATCATGAATTGAATCATAAATCATGAATCATGAATTGAATCATGAATCCTAAATCGAATCATGAATCATGAATTGAATCATGAATCATGAATCATGAATCGAATCATGAATCATGAATCATGAATCGAATCATGAATCGAATCATGAATTATGAATCCTGAATCGAATCATGAATCATGAATTGAATCATTTAATCATGAATCATGAATTGAATCATGAATCATGAATTGAATCATTTAATCATGAATCATGAATTGAATCATGAATCATGAATCGAATCATGAATTATGAATCATGAATCATGAATCGAATCATGAATCATGAATTGAATCATGAATCATGAATCGAATCATGAATCATGAATCATGAAATGAATCATGAATTGAATCATGAATCATGAATCATGAATCATGAATCGAATCATGAATCATGAATTTAATCATGAATCATGAATTGAATCATGAATCATGAATTGAATCATGAATCATAAATCGAATCATGAATCATGAATTGAATCATGAATCATGAATCATGAATCGAATCATAAATCATGAATCGAATCATGAATCATGAATTGAATCATGAATCATGAATCGAATCATGAATCATGAATCATGTATCATGAATCATGAATCATGAATCATGAATCATGAATTTAATCATGAATCATGAATCATGAATCATGAATCGAATCATGAATCATGAATTGAATCATGAATCATGAATTTAATCATAAATCATGAATCATGAATTGAATCTTGAATCATAAATCAAATCATTAATCATGAATTGAATCATGAATCATGAATCATGAATCGAATCATGAATCATGAATCATGAATTGAATAATTTAATCATGAATCATGAATTGAATCATGAATCATGAATCGAATCATGAATCATGAATTGAATCATGAATCATGAATTGAATCATGAATCATGAATCATGAATCATGAATCGAATCATGAATTATGAATTATGAATCATGAATCGAATCATGAATCATGAATTGAATCATGAATCATGAATCGAATCATGAATCATGAATCATGAATTGAATCATGAATCATGAATCATGAATCATGAATTGAATCATGAATCATGAATCATGAATTGAATCATGAATCATGAATCGAATCATGAATCATGAATTGAGTCATGAATCATGAATTGAATCATGAATCATGAATTAAATAATGAATCATGAATCATGCTTTGAATCATAAATCATGAATCATGAATTGAATCATGAATCATGAAATGAATCATGAATTGAATCATGAATCATGAATCATGAATTGAATCATGAATCATGAGTCATGATTCATGAATTGAATCATAAATCATGAATCATGAAATGAATCATGAATTGAATCATGAATCATGAATTGAATCATGAATCATGAATTGAATCATGAATCATAAATCTTGATTCATGAATTGAATCATAAATCATGAATCAAATCATGAATCATGAATTGAATCATGAATCATGAATCATGAATCGAATCATAAATCATGAATCGAATCATGAATCATGAATTGAATCATGAATCATGAATCGAATCATGAATCATGAATCATGAATTGAATCTTGAATCATAAATCGAATCATTAATCATGAATTGAATCATGAATCATGAATCATGAATCGAATCATGAATCATGAATCATGAATCGAATCATGAATCATGAATTGAATCATTTATTCATGAATCATGAATTGAATCATGAATCATGAATAGAATCATGAATCATGAATTGAATCATGAATCATGAATTGAATCATGAATCATGAATCATGAATCATGAATCGAATCATGAATTATGAATTATGAATCATGAATCGAATCATGAATCATGAATTGAATCATGAATCATGAATCGAATCATGAATCATGAATCATGAATTGAATCATGAATCATGAATCATGAATTGAATCATGAATCATGAATCATGAATCATGAATCATGAATCATGAATCATGAATCGAATCATGAATCATGAATTGAATCATGAATCATGAATTGAATCATAAATCATGAATCATGAATTGAATCTTGAATCATAAATCGAATCATTAATCATGAATTGAATCATGAATCATGAATCGAATCATGAATCATGAATCATGAATCGAATCATGAATCATGAATTGAATCATTTAATCATGAATCATGAATTGAATCATGAATCATGAATCGAATCATGAATCATGAATCATGAATCATGAATCGAATCATGAATTATGAATCATGAATCATGAATCGAATCATGAATCATGAATTGAATCATGAATCATGAATCGAATCATGAATCATGAATCATGAATTGAATCATGAATCATGAATCATGAATTGAATCATGAATCATGAATCATGAATCATTAATCGAATCATGAATCATGAATTGCATCATGAATCATGAATCGAATCATGAATCATGAATTGAATCATGAATCATGAATCGAATCATGAATCATGAATTAAATAATGAATCATGAATCATGAATCGAATCATGATTTATGAATCATGAATCATGAATCATGAATTGAATCATGAATCATGAATTGAATCATGAATCCTGAATCATGAATCATGAATCGAATCATAAATTATGAATCATGAATCTAATCATGAATCGAATCATGAATCATGAATCATGAATCATGAATCATGAATCTCGAATCATGAATTGAATCATGAATCATGAATTGAATCATGAATTGAATCATAAATCATGAATCATGAATTGAATCATGAATCCTAAATCGAATCATGAATCATGAATTGAATCATGAATCATGAATCATGAATCGAATCATGAATCATGAATCATGAATCGAATCATGAATCGAATCATGAATTATGAATCCTGAATCGAATCATGAATCATGAATTGAATCATTTAATCATGAATCATGAATTGAATCATGAATCATGAATTGAATCATTTAATCATGAATCATGAATTGAATCATGAATCATGAATCGAATCATGAATTATGAATCATGAATCATGAATCGAATCATGAATCATGAATTGAATCATGAATCATGAATCGAATCATGAATCATGAATCATGAAATGAATCATGAATCATGAATCATGAATTGAATCATGAATCATGAATCATGAATCATGAATCGAATCATGAATCATGAATTTAATCATGAATCATGAATTGAATCATGAATCATGAATTGAATCATGAATCATAAATCGAATCATGAATCATGAATTGAATCATGATTCATGAATCATGAATCGAATCATAAATCATGAATGGAATCATGAATCATGAATTGAATCATGAATCATGAATCGAATCATGAATCATGAATCATGTATCATGAATCATGAATTTAATCATGAATCATGAATCATGAATCATGAATCGAATCATGAATCATGAATTGAATCATGAATCATGAATTTAATCATAAATCATGAATCATGAATTGAATCTTGAATCATAAATCAAATCATTAATCATGAATTGAATCATGAATCATGAATCATGAATCGAATCATGAATCATGAATCATGAATCGAGTCATGAATCATGAATTGAATAATTTAATCATGAATCATGAATTGAATCATGAATCATGAATCGAATCATGAATCATGAATTGAATCATGAATCATGAATTGAATCATGAATCATGAATCATGAATCATGAATCGAATCATGAATTATGAATTATGAATCATGAATCGAATCATGAATCATGAATTGAATCATGAATCATGAATCGAATCATGAATCATGAATCATGAATTGAATCATGAATCATGAATCATGAATCATGAATCATGAATTGAATCATGAATCATGAATCATGAATTGAATCATGAATCATGAATCATGAATCATGAATCATTAATCGAATCATGAATCATGAGTCATGATTCATGAATTGAATCATAAATCATGAATCATGAATTGAATCATGAATCATGAAATGAATCATGAATTGAATCATGAATCATGAATTCAATCATGAATCATGAATCGAATCATGAATCATGAATCATGAATTGAATCATGAATCATGAATCATGAATTGAATCATGAATCATGAATCATGAATCATTAATCGAATCATGAATCATGAATTGCATCATGAATCATGAATTGAATCATGAATCATGAATAAAATAATGAATCATGAATCATGCTTTAAATCATATAAATCATGATCATGAATTGAATCATGAATCATGAAATGAATCATGAATTGAATCATGAATCATGAATTGAATCATGAATCATGAATTGAATCATGAATCATGAATTGAATCATGAATTATGAATCATGATTCATGAATTGAATCATAAATCATGATCATGAATTGAATCATGAATCATGAAATGAATCAAGAATTGAATCATGAATCATGAATTGAATCATGAATCATGAATTGAATCATGAATCATAAATCTTGATTCATGAATTGAATCATAAATCATGAATCAAATCATGAATCATGAATTGAATCATGAATCATGAATCATGAATCGAATCATAAATCATGAATCGAATCATGAATCATGAATTGAATCATGAATCATGAATCGAATCATGAATCATGAATCATAAATTGAATCTTGAATCATAAATCGAATCATTAATCATGAATTGAATCATGAATCATTAATCATGAATCGAATCATGAATCATGAATCATGAATCGAATCATGAATCATGAATTGAATCATTTAATCATGAATCATGAATTGAATCATGAATCATGAATCGAATCATGAATCATGAATTGAATCATGAATCATGAATTGAATCATGAATCATGAATCATGAATCATGAATCGAATCATGAATTATGAATTATGAATCATGAATCGAATCATGAATCATGAATTGAATCATGAATCATGAATCGAATCATGAATCATGAATCATGAATTGAATCATGAATCATGAATCATGAATTGAATCATGAATCATGAATCATGAATCATGAATCGAATCATGAATCATGAATTGAATCATGAATCATGAATCGAATCATGAATCATGAATCATAATTTGAATCATGAATCATGAATCATGAATTGAATCATGAATCATGAATCATGAATCGAATCATGAATCATGAATTGAATCATGAATCATGAATTGAATCATGAATCATGAATCATGAATCATGAATCGAATCATGAATTATGAATTATGAATCATGAATCGAATCATGAATCATGAATTGAATCATGAATCATGAATCGAATCATGAATCATGAATCATGAATTGAATCATGAATCATGAATCATGAATTGAATCATGAATCATGAATCATGAATCATGAATCGAATCATGAATCATGAATTGAATCATGAATCATGAATCATGAATCATGAATCATAAATCATGAATCATGAATTGAATCTTGAATCATAAATCGAATCATTAATCACGAATTGAATCATGAATCATGAATCATGAATCGAATCATGAATCATGAATCATGAATTGAATCATGAATCATGAATCATGAATCGAATCATGATTTATGAATCATGAATCATGAATCATGAATTGAATCATGAATCATGAATTGAATCATGAATCCTGAATCATGAATCATGAATCGAATCATAAATTATGAATCATGAATCTAATCATGAATCGAATCATGAATCATGAATCATGAATCATGAATCATGAATCTCGAATCATGAATTGAATCATGAATCATGAATTGAATCATGAATTGAATCATAAATCATGAATCATGAATTGAATCATGAATCCTAAATCGAATCATGAATCATGAATTGAATCATGAATCATGAATCATGAATCGAATCATGAATCATGAATCATGAATCGAATCATGAATCGAATCATGAATTATGAATCCTGAATCGAATCATGAATCATGAATTGAATCATTTAATCATGAATCATGAATTGAATCATGAATCATGAATTGAATCATTTAATCATGAATCATGAATTGAATCATGAATCATGAATCGAATCATGAATTATGAATCATGAATCATGAATCGAATCATGAATCATGAATTGAATCATGAATCATGAATCGAATCATGAATCATGAATCATGAAATGAATCATGAATTGAATCATGAATCATGAATCATGAATCATGAATCGAATCATGAATCATGAATTTAATCATGAATCATGAATTGAATCATGAATCATGAATTGAATCATGAATCATAAATCGAATCATGAATCATGAATTGAATCATGAATCATGAATCATGAATCGAATCATAAATCATGAATCGAATCATGAATCATGAATTGAATCATGAATCATGAATCGAATCATGAATCATGAATCATGTATCATGAATCATGAATCATGAATCATGAATCATGAATTTAATCATGAATCATGAATCATGAATCATGAATCGAATCATGAATCATGAATTGAATCATGAATCATGAATTTAATCATAAATCATGAATCATGAATTGAATCTTGAATCATAAATCAAATCATTAATCATGAATTGAATCATGAATCATGAATCATGAATCGAATCATGAATCATGAATCATGAATCGAGTCATGAATCATGAATTGAATAATTTAATCATGAATCATGAATTGAATCATGAATCATGAATCGAATCATGAATCATGAATTGAATCATGAATCATGAATTGAATCATGAATCATGAATCATGAATCATGAATCGAATCATGAATTATGAATTATGAATCATGAATCGAATCATGAATCATGAATTGAATCATGAATCATGAATCGAATCATGAATCATGAATCATGAATTGAATCATGAATCATGAATCATGAATCATGAATTGAATCATGAATCATGAATCATGAATTGAATCATGAATCATGAATCATGAATCATGAATCATTAATCGAATCATGAATCATGAATTGCATCATGAATCATGAATCGAATCATGAATCATGAATTGAGTCATGAATCATGAATTGAATCATGAATCATGAATTAAATAATGAATCATGAATCATGCTTTGAATCATAAATCATGAATCATGAATTGAATCATGAATCATGAAATGAATCATGAATTGAATCATGAATCATGAATCATGAATTGAATCATGAATCATGAGTCATGATTCATGAATTGAATCATAAATCATGAATCATGAAATGAATCATGAATTGAATCATGAATCATGAATTGAATCATGAATCATGAATTGAATCATGAATCATAAATCTTGATTCATGAATTGAATCATAAATCATGAATCAAATCATGAATCATGAATTGAATCATGAATCATGAATCATGAATCGAATCATAAATCATGAATCGAATCATGAATCATGAATTGAATCATGAATCATGAATCGAATCATGAATCATGAATCATGAATTGAATCTTGAATCATAAATCGAATCATTAATCATGAATTGAATCATGAATCATGAATCATGAATCGAATCATGAATCATGAATCATGAATCGAATCATGAATCATGAATTGAATCATTTATTCATGAATCATGAATTGAATCATGAATCATGAATAGAATCATGAATCATGAATTGAATCATGAATCATGAATTGAATCATGAATCATGAATCATGAATCATGAATCGAATCATGAATTATGAATTATGAATCATGAATCGAATCATGAATCATGAATTGAATCATGAATCATGAATCGAATCATGAATCATGAATCATGAATTGAATCATGAATCATGAATCATGAATTGAATCATGAATCATGAATCATGAATCATGAATCATGAATCATGAATCATGAATCGAATCATGAATCATGAATTGAATCATGAATCATGAATTGAATCATAAATCATGAATCATGAATTGAATCTTGAATCATAAATCGAATCATTAATCATGAATTGAATCATGAATCATGAATCGAATCATGAATCATGAATCATGAATCGAATCATGAATCATGAATTGAATCATTTAATCATGAATCATGAATTGAATCATGAATCATGAATCGAATCATGAATCATGAATCATGAATCATGAATCGAATCATGAATTATGAATCATGAATCATGAATCGAATCATGAATCATGAATTGAATCATGAATCATGAATCGAATCATGAATCATGAATCATGAATTGAATCATGAATCATGAATCATGAATTGAATCATGAATCATGAATCATGAATCATTAATCGAATCATGAATCATGAATTGCATCATGAATCATGAATCGAATCATGAATCATGAATTGAATCATGAATCATGAATCGAATCATGAATCATGAATTAAATAATGAATCATGAATCATGAATCGAATCATGATTTATGAATCATGAATCATGAATCATGAATTGAATCATGAATCATGAATTGAATCATGAATCCTGAATCATGAATCATGAATCGAATCATAAATTATGAATCATGAATCTAATCATGAATCGAATCATGAATCATGAATCATGAATCATGAATCATGAATCTCGAATCATGAATTGAATCATGAATCATGAATTGAATCATGAATTGAATCATAAATCATGAATCATGAATTGAATCATGAATCCTAAATCGAATCATGAATCATGAATTGAATCATGAATCATGAATCATGAATCGAATCATGAATCATGAATCATGAATCGAATCATGAATCGAATCATGAATTATGAATCCTGAATCGAATCATGAATCATGAATTGAATCATTTAATCATGAATCATGAATTGAATCATGAATCATGAATTGAATCATTTAATCATGAATCATGAATTGAATCATGAATCATGAATCGAATCATGAATTATGAATCATGAATCATGAATCGAATCATGAATCATGAATTGAATCATGAATCATGAATCGAATCATGAATCATGAATCATGAAATGAATCATGAATCATA
>NW_027447173.1:0-36290 GCF_038048845.1 Mixophyes fleayi | reverse complement strand
TGCATATATCTTTTATTAGCATAAACTTACCCAAATGCGCTCTTGCATATTTAAGGCATTCAAAGTAATAATATTTCACAGCATTAATACAGTTATGTACTAGACTGGACAATGGTAAGCAGAGCCAGTACTTATATCAACAATGGCCTTATCTGTGTGAAGTTTGTATGTTCTCCCTGTGTTTGCGTGGGTTTCCTCCGGGTGCTGTGGTTTCCTCCCACACTCCAAAAAACATACTGTTAGGTTAATTGGCTGCTATCAAAATTGACCCTAGTCTCTCCCTCTCTGTCTGTGTGTGAGTGTGTGTCTATATTAGGGAATTTAGACTGTAAGCTCCAATAGGGTAGGGACTGATGTGAATGGGTTCTCTGTACAGCGCTGCGCTATTAGTGACACTATATAAATAAATGATAATGAGGATGATGATGATATGTGTTTACTATGCCTATACACATAGCCAGCTTCCACACTTGATTGGCAGATTAATGCATCATTATTGCTAAGTTTGATAACAGTTGTCTAATACAGTGACACTGGTAGAGAAAACCACTATAGACATTCACATAAGCAGCTCTCATCATCATCATTTATGGCATAAGACTTCTTTAATTATACTAAGTTTTTGAGCAGGTCTGCATTATACTTAATTATATAAGGGAGATGTACTTTTAGTAAAAAGTAGCTCTCCAATTTCAAAAGTACATCAACGTAGTATTAATACTTAGATTTAAAGGTGTTCTGGGATCAATGAAATACATTCCCAGCAGCCATCACCCTTTGCCTCTATCTTATTGCATATTTTGTCCTAATGTGCTTTCATATTTACATGTCACCATGTTTCCATTGGCTAGTACCTTAAAGTCAGATGTCTGTCAAGCAAACTGACCAGTGACAGAATTGCTTTGTGAGGTTTACATCTTTATGACATCAAATGCTTCACATGAAAAATGCAGTTCATTGTCAAAAATCAGCTATATTAGGAGAGTGAGAATTGTGTTTTAGCATCAATTACACACTAAATATGCTGTCATTGTGTATTTTTAATGGATGTCTTTCAGTTTTAAAGATAGACAGACCGATAGATAGATAGAAAGATAGATAGATAGATAGATAGATAGATAGATAGATAGATAGATAGATAGATAGACAGACAGACAGACTGATTTCAACTGGAAGCAGTGCTTACATATTGCTTAATTTTTGGTGGTTATTAAATAGTATGGGTAGGCAAGAAAAGTGCATATATCTTTTATTAGCATAAACTTACCCAAATGCGCTCTTGCATATTTAAGGCATTCAAAGTAATAATATTTCACAGCATTAATACAGTTATGTACTAGACTGGACAATGGTAAGCAGAGCCAGTACTTATATCAACAATGGCCTTATCTGTGTGAAGTTTGTATGTTCTCCCTGTGTTTGCGTGGGTTTCCTCCGGGTGCTGTGGTTTCCTCCCACACTCCAAAAAACATACTGTTAGGTTAATTGGCTGCTATCAAAATTGACCCTAGTCTCTCCCTCTCTGTCTGTGTGTGAGTGTGTGTCTATATTAGGGAATTTAGACTGTAAGCTCCAATAGGGTAGGGACTGATGTGAATGGGTTCTCTGTACAGCGCTGCGCTATTAGTGACACTATATAAATAAATGATAATGAGGATGATGATGATATGTGTTTACTATGCCTATACACATAGCCAGCTTCCACACTTGATTGGCAGATTAATGCATCATTATTGCTAAGTTTGATAACAGTTGTCTAATACAGTGACACTGGTAGAGAAAACCACTATAGACATTCACATAAGCAGCTCTCATCATCATCATTTATGGCATAAGACTTCTTTAATTATACTAAGTTTTTGAGCAGGTCTGCATTATACTTAATTATATAAGGGAGATGTACTTTTAGTAAAAAGTAGCTCTCCAATTTCAAAAGTACATCAACGTAGTATTAATACTTAGATTTAAAGGTGTTCTGGGATCAATGAAATACATTCCCAGCAGCCATCACCCTTTGCCTCTATCTTATTGCATATTTTGTCCTAATGTGCTTTCATATTTACATGTCACCATGTTTCCATTGGCTAGTACCTTAAAGTCAGATGTCTGTCAAGCAAACTGACCAGTGACAGAATTGCTTTGTGAGGTTTACATCTTTATGACATCAAATGCTTCACATGAAAAATGCAGTTCATTGTCAAAAATCAGCTATATTAGGAGAGTGAGAATTGTGTTTTAGCATCAATTACACACTAAATATGCTGTCATTGTGTATTTTTAATGGATGTCTTTCAGTTTTAAAGATAGACAGACCGATAGATAGATAGAAAGATAGATAGATAGATAGATAGATAGATAGATAGATAGATAGATAGATAGACAGACAGACAGACTGATTTCAACTGGAAGCAGTGCTTACATATTGCTTAATTTTTGGTGGTTATTAAATAGTATGGGTAGGCAAGAAAAGTGCATATATCTTTTATTAGCATAAACTTACCCAAATGCGCTCTTGCATATTTAAGGCATTCAAAGTAATAATATTTCACAGCATTAATACAGTTATGTACTAGACTGGACAATGGTAAGCAGAGCCAGTACTTATATCAACAATGGCCTTATCTGTGTGAAGTTTGTATGTTCTCCCTGTGTTTGCGTGGGTTTCCTCCGGGTGCTGTGGTTTCCTCCCACACTCCAAAAAACATACTGTTAGGTTAATTGGCTGCTATCAAAATTGACCCTAGTCTCTCCCTCTCTGTCTGTGTGTGAGTGTGTGTCTATATTAGGGAATTTAGACTGTAAGCTCCAATAGGGTAGGGACTGATGTGAATGGGTTCTCTGTACAGCGCTGCGCTATTAGTGACACTATATAAATAAATGATAATGAGGATGATGATGATATGTGTTTACTATGCCTATACACATAGCCAGCTTCCACACTTGATTGGCAGATTAATGCATCATTATTGCTAAGTTTGATAACAGTTGTCTAATACAGTGACACTGGTAGAGAAAACCACTATAGACATTCACATAAGCAGCTCTCATCATCATCATTTATGGCATAAGACTTCTTTAATTATACTAAGTTTTTGAGCAGGTCTGCATTATACTTAATTATATAAGGGAGATGTACTTTTAGTAAAAAGTAGCTCTCCAATTTCAAAAGTACATCAACGTAGTATTAATACTTAGATTTAAAGGTGTTCTGGGATCAATGAAATACATTCCCAGCAGCCATCACCCTTTGCCTCTATCTTATTGCATATTTTGTCCTAATGTGCTTTCATATTTACATGTCACCATGTTTCCATTGGCTAGTACCTTAAAGTCAGATGTCTGTCAAGCAAACTGACCAGTGACAGAATTGCTTTGTGAGGTTTACATCTTTATGACATCAAATGCTTCACATGAAAAATGCAGTTCATTGTCAAAAATCAGCTATATTAGGAGAGTGAGAATTGTGTTTTAGCATCAATTACACACTAAATATGCTGTCATTGTGTATTTTTAATGGATGTCTTTCAGTTTTAAAGATAGACAGACCGATAGATAGATAGAAAGATAGATAGATAGATAGATAGATAGATAGATAGATAGATAGATAGATAGACAGACAGACAGACTGATTTCAACTGGAAGCAGTGCTTACATATTGCTTAATTTTTGGTGGTTATTAAATAGTATGGGTAGGCAAGAAAAGTGCATATATCTTTTATTAGCATAAACTTACCCAAATGCGCTCTTGCATATTTAAGGCATTCAAAGTAATAATATTTCACAGCATTAATACAGTTATGTACTAGACTGGACAATGGTAAGCAGAGCCAGTACTTATATCAACAATGGCCTTATCTGTGTGAAGTTTGTATGTTCTCCCTGTGTTTGCGTGGGTTTCCTCCGGGTGCTGTGGTTTCCTCCCACACTCCAAAAAACATACTGTTAGGTTAATTGGCTGCTATCAAAATTGACCCTAGTCTCTCCCTCTCTGTCTGTGTGTGAGTGTGTGTCTATATTAGGGAATTTAGACTGTAAGCTCCAATAGGGTAGGGACTGATGTGAATGGGTTCTCTGTACAGCGCTGCGCTATTAGTGACACTATATAAATAAATGATAATGAGGATGATGATGATATGTGTTTACTATGCCTATACACATAGCCAGCTTCCACACTTGATTGGCAGATTAATGCATCATTATTGCTAAGTTTGATAACAGTTGTCTAATACAGTGACACTGGTAGAGAAAACCACTATAGACATTCACATAAGCAGCTCTCATCATCATCATTTATGGCATAAGACTTCTTTAATTATACTAAGTTTTTGAGCAGGTCTGCATTATACTTAATTATATAAGGGAGATGTACTTTTAGTAAAAAGTAGCTCTCCAATTTCAAAAGTACATCAACGTAGTATTAATACTTAGATTTAAAGGTGTTCTGGGATCAATGAAATACATTCCCAGCAGCCATCACCCTTTGCCTCTATCTTATTGCATATTTTGTCCTAATGTGCTTTCATATTTACATGTCACCATGTTTCCATTGGCTAGTACCTTAAAGTCAGATGTCTGTCAAGCAAACTGACCAGTGACAGAATTGCTTTGTGAGGTTTACATCTTTATGACATCAAATGCTTCACATGAAAAATGCAGTTCATTGTCAAAAATCAGCTATATTAGGAGAGTGAGAATTGTGTTTTAGCATCAATTACACACTAAATATGCTGTCATTGTGTATTTTTAATGGATGTCTTTCAGTTTTAAAGATAGACAGACCGATAGATAGATAGAAAGATAGATAGATAGATAGATAGATAGATAGATAGATAGATAGATAGATAGACAGACAGACAGACTGATTTCAACTGGAAGCAGTGTTTACATATTGCTTAATTTTTGGTGGTTATTAAATAGTATGGGTAGGCAAGAAAAGTGCATATATCTTTTATTAGCATAAACTTACCCAAATGCGCTCTTGCATATTTAAGGCATTCAAAGTAATAATATTTCACAGCATTAATACAGTTATGTACTAGACTGGACAATGGTAAGCAGAGCCAGTACTTATATCAACAATGGCCTTATCTGTGTGAAGTTTGTATGTTCTCCCTGTGTTTGCGTGGGTTTCCTCCGGGTGCTGTGGTTTCCTCCCACACTCCAAAAAACATACTGTTAGGTTAATTGGCTGCTATCAAAATTGACCCTAGTCTCTCCCTCTCTGTCTGTGTGTGAGTGTGTGTCTATATTAGGGAATTTAGACTGTAAGCTCCAATAGGGTAGGGACTGATGTGAATGGGTTCTCTGTACAGCGCTGCGCTATTAGTGACACTATATAAATAAATGATAATGAGGATGATGATGATATGTGTTTACTATGCCTATACACATAGCCAGCTTCCACACTTGATTGGCAGATTAATGCATCATTATTGCTAAGTTTGATAACAGTTGTCTAATACAGTGACACTGGTAGAGAAAACCACTATAGACATTCACATAAGCAGCTCTCATCATCATCATTTATGGCATAAGACTTCTTTAATTATACTAAGTTTTTGAGCAGGTCTGCATTATACTTAATTATATAAGGGAGATGTACTTTTAGTAAAAAGTAGCTCTCCAATTTCAAAAGTACATCAACGTAGTATTAATACTTAGATTTAAAGGTGTTCTGGGATCAATGAAATACATTCCCAGCAGCCATCACCCTTTGCCTCTATCTTATTGCATATTTTGTCCTAATGTGCTTTCATATTTACATGTCACCATGTTTCCATTGGCTAGTACCTTAAAGTCAGATGTCTGTCAAGCAAACTGACCAGTGACAGAATTGCTTTGTGAGGTTTACATCTTTATGACATCAAATGCTTCACATGAAAAATGCAGTTCATTGTCAAAAATCAGCTATATTAGGAGAGTGAGAATTGTGTTTTAGCATCAATTACACACTAAATATGCTGTCATTGTGTATTTTTAATGGATGTCTTTCAGTTTTAAAGATAGACAGACCGATAGATAGATAGAAAGATAGATAGATAGATAGATAGATAGATAGATAGATAGATAGATAGACAGACAGACAGACTGATTTCAACTGGAAGCAGTGCTTACATATTGCTTAATTTTTGGTGGTTATTAAATAGTATGGGTAGGCAAGAAAAGTGCATATATCTTTTATTAGCATAAACTTACCCAAATGCGCTCTTGCATATTTAAGGCATTCAAAGTAATAATATTTCACAGCATTAATACAGTTATGTACTAGACTGGACAATGGTAAGCAGAGCCAGTACTTATATCAACAATGGCCTTATCTGTGTGAAGTTTGTATGTTCTCCCTGTGTTTGCGTGGGTTTCCTCCGGGTGCTGTGGTTTCCTCCCACACTCCAAAAAACATACTGTTAGGTTAATTGGCTGCTATCAAAATTGACCCTAGTCTCTCCCTCTCTGTCTGTGTGTGAGTGTGTGTCTATATTAGGGAATTTAGACTGTAAGCTCCAATAGGGTAGGGACTGATGTGAATGGGTTCTCTGTACAGCGCTGCGCTATTAGTGACACTATATAAATAAATGATAATGAGGATGATGATGATATGTGTTTACTATGCCTATACACATAGCCAGCTTCCACACTTGATTGGCAGATTAATGCATCATTATTGCTAAGTTTGATAACAGTTGTCTAATACAGTGACACTGGTAGAGAAAACCACTATAGACATTCACATAAGCAGCTCTCATCATCATCATTTATGGCATAAGACTTCTTTAATTATACTAAGTTTTTGAGCAGGTCTGCATTATACTTAATTATATAAGGGAGATGTACTTTTAGTAAAAAGTAGCTCTCCAATTTCAAAAGTACATCAACGTAGTATTAATACTTAGATTTAAAGGTGTTCTGGGATCAATGAAATACATTCCCAGCAGCCATCACCCTTTGCCTCTATCTTATTGCATATTTTGTCCTAATGTGCTTTCATATTTACATGTCACCATGTTTCCATTGGCTAGTACCTTAAAGTCAGATGTCTGTCAAGCAAACTGACCAGTGACAGAATTGCTTTGTGAGGTTTACATCTTTATGACATCAAATGCTTCACATGAAAAATGCAGTTCATTGTCAAAAATCAGCTATATTAGGAGAGTGAGAATTGTGTTTTAGCATCAATTACACACTAAATATGCTGTCATTGTGTATTTTTAATGGATGTCTTTCAGTTTTAAAGATAGACAGACCGATAGATAGATAGAAAGATAGATAGATAGATAGATAGATAGATAGATAGATAGATAGACAGACAGACAGACTGATTTCAACTGGAAGCAGTGTTTACATATTGCTTAATTTTTGGTGGTTATTAAATAGTATGGGTAGGCAAGAAAAGTGCATATATCTTTTATTAGCATAAACTTACCCAAATGCGCTCTTGCATATTTAAGGCATTCAAAGTAATAATATTTCACAGCATTAATACAGTTATGTACTAGACTGGACAATGGTAAGCAGAGCCAGTACTTATATCAACAATGGCCTTATCTGTGTGAAGTTTGTATGTTCTCCCTGTGTTTGCGTGGGTTTCCTCCGGGTGCTGTGGTTTCCTCCCACACTCCAAAAAACATACTGTTAGGTTAATTGGCTGCTATCAAAATTGACCCTAGTCTCTCCCTCTCTGTCTGTGTGTGAGTGTGTGTCTATATTAGGGAATTTAGACTGTAAGCTCCAATAGGGTAGGGACTGATGTGAATGGGTTCTCTGTACAGCGCTGCGCTATTAGTGACACTATATAAATAAATGATAATGAGGATGATGATGATATGTGTTTACTATGCCTATACACATAGCCAGCTTCCACACTTGATTGGCAGATTAATGCATCATTATTGCTAAGTTTGATAACAGTTGTCTAATACAGTGACACTGGTAGAGAAAACCACTATAGACATTCACATAAGCAGCTCTCATCATCATCATTTATGGCATAAGACTTCTTTAATTATACTAAGTTTTTGAGCAGGTCTGCATTATACTTAATTATATAAGGGAGATGTACTTTTAGTAAAAAGTAGCTCTCCAATTTCAAAAGTACATCAACGTAGTATTAATACTTAGATTTAAAGGTGTTCTGGGATCAATGAAATACATTCCCAGCAGCCATCACCCTTTGCCTCTATCTTATTGCATATTTTGTCCTAATGTGCTTTCATATTTACATGTCACCATGTTTCCATTGGCTAGTACCTTAAAGTCAGATGTCTGTCAAGCAAACTGACCAGTGACAGAATTGCTTTGTGAGGTTTACATCTTTATGACATCAAATGCTTCACATGAAAAATGCAGTTCATTGTCAAAAATCAGCTATATTAGGAGAGTGAGAATTGTGTTTTAGCATCAATTACACACTAAATATGCTGTCATTGTGTATTTTTAATGGATGTCTTTCAGTTTTAAAGATAGACAGACCGATAGATAGATAGAAAGATAGATAGATAGATAGATAGATAGATAGATAGATAGATAGATAGATAGATAGATAGACAGACAGACAGACTGATTTCAACTGGAAGCAGTGCTTACATATTGCTTAATTTTTGGTGGTTATTAAATAGTATGGGTAGGCAAGAAAAGTGCATATATCTTTTATTAGCATAAACTTACCCAAATGCGCTCTTGCATATTTAAGGCATTCAAAGTAATAATATTTCACAGCATTAATACAGTTATGTACTAGACTGGACAATGGTAAGCAGAGCCAGTACTTATATCAACAATGGCCTTATCTGTGTGAAGTTTGTATGTTCTCCCTGTGTTTGCGTGGGTTTCCTCCGGGTGCTGTGGTTTCCTCCCACACTCCAAAAAACATACTGTTAGGTTAATTGGCTGCTATCAAAATTGACCCTAGTCTCTCCCTCTCTGTCTGTGTGTGAGTGTGTGTCTATATTAGGGAATTTAGACTGTAAGCTCCAATAGGGTAGGGACTGATGTGAATGGGTTCTCTGTACAGCGCTGCGCTATTAGTGACACTATATAAATAAATGATAATGAGGATGATGATGATATGTGTTTACTATGCCTATACACATAGCCAGCTTCCACACTTGATTGGCAGATTAATGCATCATTATTGCTAAGTTTGATAACAGTTGTCTAATACAGTGACACTGGTAGAGAAAACCACTATAGACATTCACATAAGCAGCTCTCATCATCATCATTTATGGCATAAGACTTCTTTAATTATACTAAGTTTTTGAGCAGGTCTGCATTATACTTAATTATATAAGGGAGATGTACTTTTAGTAAAAAGTAGCTCTCCAATTTCAAAAGTACATCAACGTAGTATTAATACTTAGATTTAAAGGTGTTCTGGGATCAATGAAATACATTCCCAGCAGCCATCACCCTTTGCCTCTATCTTATTGCATATTTTGTCCTAATGTGCTTTCATATTTACATGTCACCATGTTTCCATTGGCTAGTACCTTAAAGTCAGATGTCTGTCAAGCAAACTGACCAGTGACAGAATTGCTTTGTGAGGTTTACATCTTTATGACATCAAATGCTTCACATGAAAAATGCAGTTCATTGTCAAAAATCAGCTATATTAGGAGAGTGAGAATTGTGTTTTAGCATCAATTACACACTAAATATGCTGTCATTGTGTATTTTTAATGGATGTCTTTCAGTTTTAAAGATAGACAGACCGATAGATAGATAGAAAGATAGATAGATAGATAGATAGATAGATAGATAGATAGATAGATAGATAGATAGACAGACAGACAGACTGATTTCAACTGGAAGCAGTGTTTACATATTGCTTAATTTTTGGTGGTTATTAAATAGTATGGGTAGGCAAGAAAAGTGCATATATCTTTTATTAGCATAAACTTACCCAAATGCGCTCTTGCATATTTAAGGCATTCAAAGTAATAATATTTCACAGCATTAATACAGTTATGTACTAGACTGGACAATGGTAAGCAGAGCCAGTACTTATATCAACAATGGCCTTATCTGTGTGAAGTTTGTATGTTCTCCCTGTGTTTGCGTGGGTTTCCTCCGGGTGCTGTGGTTTCCTCCCACACTCCAAAAAACATACTGTTAGGTTAATTGGCTGCTATCAAAATTGACCCTAGTCTCTCCCTCTCTGTCTGTGTGTGAGTGTGTGTCTATATTAGGGAATTTAGACTGTAAGCTCCAATAGGGTAGGGACTGATGTGAATGGGTTCTCTGTACAGCGCTGCGCTATTAGTGACACTATATAAATAAATGATAATGAGGATGATGATGATATGTGTTTACTATGCCTATACACATAGCCAGCTTCCACACTTGATTGGCAGATTAATGCATCATTATTGCTAAGTTTGATAACAGTTGTCTAATACAGTGACACTGGTAGAGAAAACCACTATAGACATTCACATAAGCAGCTCTCATCATCATCATTTATGGCATAAGACTTCTTTAATTATACTAAGTTTTTGAGCAGGTCTGCATTATACTTAATTATATAAGGGAGATGTACTTTTAGTAAAAAGTAGCTCTCCAATTTCAAAAGTACATCAACGTAGTATTAATACTTAGATTTAAAGGTGTTCTGGGATCAATGAAATACATTCCCAGCAGCCATCACCCTTTGCCTCTATCTTATTGCATATTTTGTCCTAATGTGCTTTCATATTTACATGTCACCATGTTTCCATTGGCTAGTACCTTAAAGTCAGATGTCTGTCAAGCAAACTGACCAGTGACAGAATTGCTTTGTGAGGTTTACATCTTTATGACATCAAATGCTTCACATGAAAAATGCAGTTCATTGTCAAAAATCAGCTATATTAGGAGAGTGAGAATTGTGTTTTAGCATCAATTACACACTAAATATGCTGTCATTGTGTATTTTTAATGGATGTCTTTCAGTTTTAAAGATAGACAGACCGATAGATAGATAGAAAGATAGATAGATAGATAGATAGATAGATAGATAGATAGATAGATAGATAGATAGATAGATAGACAGACAGACAGACTGATTTCAACTGGAAGCAGTGCTTACATATTGCTTAATTTTTGGTGGTTATTAAATAGTATGGGTAGGCAAGAAAAGTGCATATATCTTTTATTAGCATAAACTTACCCAAATGCGCTCTTGCATATTTAAGGCATTCAAAGTAATAATATTTCACAGCATTAATACAGTTATGTACTAGACTGGACAATGGTAAGCAGAGCCAGTACTTATATCAACAATGGCCTTATCTGTGTGAAGTTTGTATGTTCTCCCTGTGTTTGCGTGGGTTTCCTCCGGGTGCTGTGGTTTCCTCCCACACTCCAAAAAAACATACTGTTAGGTTAATTGGCTGCTATCAAAATTGACCCTAGTCTCTCCCTCTCTGTCTGTGTGTGAGTGTGTGTCTATATTAGGGAATTTAGACTGTAAGCTCCAATAGGGTAGGGACTGATGTGAATGGGTTCTCTGTACAGCGCTGCGCTATTAGTGACACTATATAAATAAATGATAATGAGGATGATGATGATATGTGTTTACTATGCCTATATACATAGCCAGCTTCCACACTTGATTGGCAGATTAATGCATCATTATTGCTAAGTTTGATAACAGTTGTCTAATACAGTGACACTGGTAGAGAAAACCACTATAGACATTCACATAAGCAGCTCTCATCATCATCATTTATGGCATAAGACTTCTTTAATTATACTAAGTTTTTGAGCAGGTCTGCATTATACTTAATTATATAAGGGAGATGTACTTTTAGTAAAAAGTAGCTCTCCAATTTCAAAAGTACATCAACGTAGTATTAATACTTAGATTTAAAGGTGTTCTGGGATCAATGAAATACATTCCCAGCAGCCATCACCCTTTGCCTCTATCTTATTGCATATTTTGTCCTAATGTGCTTTCATATTTACATGTCACCATGTTTCCATTGGCTAGTACCTTAAAGTCAGATGTCTGTCAAGCAAACTGACCAGTGACAGAATTGCTTTGTGAGGTTTACATCTTTATGACATCAAATGCTTCACATGAAAAATGCAGTTCATTGTCAAAAATCAGCTATATTAGGAGAGTGAGAATTGTGTTTTAGCATCAATTACACACTAAATATGCTGTCATTGTGTATTTTTAATGGATGTCTTTCAGTTTTAAAGATAGACAGACCGATAGATAGATAGAAAGATAGATAGATAGATAGATAGATAGATAGATAGATAGATAGATAGATAGATAGATAGATAGATAGACAGACAGACAGACTGATTTCAACTGGAAGCAGTGCTTACATATTGCTTAATTTTTGGTGGTTATTAAATAGTATGGGTAGGCAAGAAAAGTGCATATATCTTTTATTAGCATAAACTTACCCAAATGCGCTCTTGCATATTTAAGGCATTCAAAGTAATAATATTTCACAGCATTAATACAGTTATGTACTAGACTGGACAATGGTAAGCAGAGCCAGTACTTATATCAACAATGGCCTTATCTGTGTGAAGTTTGTATGTTCTCCCTGTGTTTGCGTGGGTTTCCTCCGGGTGCTGTGGTTTCCTCCCACACTCCAAAAAACATACTGTTAGGTTAATTGGCTGCTATCAAAATTGACCCTAGTCTCTCCCTCTCTGTCTGTGTGTGAGTGTGTGTCTATATTAGGGAATTTAGACTGTAAGCTCCAATAGGGTAGGGACTGATGTGAATGGGTTCTCTGTACAGCGCTGCGCTATTAGTGACACTATATAAATAAATGATAATGAGGATGATGATGATATGTGTTTACTATGCCTATACACATAGCCAGCTTCCACACTTGATTGGCAGATTAATGCATCATTATTGCTAAGTTTGATAACAGTTGTCTAATACAGTGACACTGGTAGAGAAAACCACTATAGACATTCACATAAGCAGCTCTCATCATCATCATTTATGGCATAAGACTTCTTTAATTATACTAAGTTTTTGAGCAGGTCTGCATTATACTTAATTATATAAGGGAGATGTACTTTTAGTAAAAAGTAGCTCTCCAATTTCAAAAGTACATCAACGTAGTATTAATACTTAGATTTAAAGGTGTTCTGGGATCAATGAAATACATTCCCAGCAGCCATCACCCTTTGCCTCTATCTTATTGCATATTTTGTCCTAATGTGCTTTCATATTTACATGTCACCATGTTTCCATTGGCTAGTACCTTAAAGTCAGATGTCTGTCAAGCAAACTGACCAGTGACAGAATTGCTTTGTGAGGTTTACATCTTTATGACATCAAATGCTTCACATGAAAAATGCAGTTCATTGTCAAAAATCAGCTATATTAGGAGAGTGAGAATTGTGTTTTAGCATCAATTACACACTAAATATGCTGTCATTGTGTATTTTTAATGGATGTCTTTCAGTTTTAAAGATAGACAGACCGATAGATAGATAGAAAGATAGATAGATAGATAGATAGATAGATAGATAGATAGATAGACAGACAGACAGACTGATTTCAACTGGAAGCAGTGTTTACATATTGCTTAATTTTTGGTGGTTATTAAATAGTATGGGTAGGCAAGAAAAGTGCATATATCTTTTATTAGCATAAACTTACCCAAATGCGCTCTTGCATATTTAAGTCATTCAAAGTAATAATATTTCACAGCATTAATACAGTTATGTACTAGACTGGACAATGGTAAGCAGAGCCAGTACTTATATCAACAATGGCCTTATCTGTGTGAAGTTTGTATGTTCTCCCTGTGTTTGCGTGGGTTTCCTCCGGGTGCTGTGGTTTCCTCCCACACTCCAAAAAACATACTGTTAGGTTAATTGGCTGCTATCAAAATTGACCCTAGTCTCTCCCTCTCTGTCTGTGTGTGAGTGTGTGTCTATATTAGGGAATTTAGACTGTAAGCTCCAATAGGGTAGGGACTGATGTGAATGGGTTCTCTGTACAGCGCTGCGCTATTAGTGACACTATATAAATAAATGATAATGAGGATGATGATGATATGTGTTTACTATGCCTATATACATAGCCAGCTTCCACACTTGATTGGCAGATTAATGCATCATTATTGCTAAGTTTGATAACAGTTGTCTAATACAGTGACACTGGTAGAGAAAACCACTATAGACATTCACATAAGCAGCTCTCATCATCATCATTTATGGCATAAGACTTCTTTAATTATACTAAGTTTTTGAGCAGGTCTGCATTATACTTAATTATATAAGGGAGATGTACTTTTAGTAAAAAGTAGCTCTCCAATTTCAAAAGTACATCAACGTAGTATTAATACTTAGATTTAAAGGTGTTCTGGGATCAATGAAATACATTCCCAGCAGCCATCACCCTTTGCCTCTATCTTATTGCATATTTTGTCCTAATGTGCTTTCATATTTACATGTCACCATGTTTCCATTGGCTAGTACCTTAAAGTCAGATGTCTGTCAAGCAAACTGACCAGTGACAGAATTGCTTTGTGAGGTTTACATCTTTATGACATCAAATGCTTCACATGAAAAATGCAGTTCATTGTCAAAAATCAGCTATATTAGGAGAGTGAGAATTGTGTTTTAGCATCAATTACACACTAAATATGCTGTCATTGTGTATTTTTAATGGATGTCTTTCAGTTTTAAAGATAGACAGACCGATAGATAGATAGAAAGATAGATAGATAGATAGATAGATAGATAGATAGATAGATAGATAGACAGACAGACAGACTGATTTCAACTGGAAGCAGTGCTTACATATTGCTTAATTTTTGGTGGTTATTAAATAGTATGGGTAGGCAAAAAAAGTGCATATATCTTTTATTAGCATAAACTTACCCAAATGCGCTCTTGCATATTTAAGGCATTCAAAGTAATAATATTTCACAGCATTAATACAGTTATGTACTAGACTGGACAATGGTAAGCAGAGCCAGTACTTATATCAACAATGGCCTTATCTGTGTGAAGTTTGTATGTTCTCCCTGTGTTTGCGTGGGTTTCCTCCGGGTGCTGTGGTTTCCTCCCACACTCCAAAAAACATACTGTTAGGTTAATTGGCTGCTATCAAAATTGACCCTAGTCTCTCCCTCTCTGTCTGTGTGTGAGTGTGTGTCTATATTAGGGAATTTAGACTGTAAGCTCCAATAGGGTAGGGACTGATGTGAATGGGTTCTCTGTACAGCGCTGCGCTATTAGTGACACTATATAAATAAATGATAATGAGGATGATGATGATATGTGTTTACTATGCCTATACACATAGCCAGCTTCCACACTTGATTGGCAGATTAATGCATCATTATTGCTAAGTTTGATAACAGTTGTCTAATACAGTGACACTGGTAGAGAAAACCACTATAGACATTCACATAAGCAGCTCTCATCATCATCATTTATGGCATAAGACTTCTTTAATTATACTAAGTTTTTGAGCAGGTCTGCATTATACTTAATTATATAAGGGAGATGTACTTTTAGTAAAAAGTAGCTCTCCAATTTCAAAAGTACATCAACGTAGTATTAATACTTAGATTTAAAGGTGTTCTGGGATCAATGAAATACATTCCCAGCAGCCATCACCCTTTGCCTCTATCTTATTGCATATTTTGTCCTAATGTGCTTTCATATTTACATGTCACCATGTTTCCATTGGCTAGTACCTTAAAGTCAGATGTCTGTCAAGCAAACTGACCAGTGACAGAATTGCTTTGTGAGGTTTACATCTTTATGACATCAAATGCTTCACATGAAAAATGCAGTTCATTGTCAAAAATCAGCTATATTAGGAGAGTGAGAATTGTGTTTTAGCATCAATTACACACTAAATATGCTGTCATTGTGTATTTTTAATGGATGTCTTTCAGTTTTAAAGATAGACAGACCGATAGATAGATAGAGATAGATAGATAGATAGATAGATAGATAGATAGATAGATAGATAGACAGACAGACAGACTGATTTCAACTGGAAGCAGTGCTTACATATTGCTTAATTTTTGGTGGTTATTAAATAGTATGGGTAGGCAAGAAAAGTGCATATATCTTTTATTAGCATAAACTTACCCAAATGCGCTCTTGCATATTTAAGGCATTCAAAGTAATAATATTTCACAGCATTAATACAGTTATGTACTAGACTGGACAATGGTAAGCAGAGCCAGTACTTATATCAACAATGGCCTTATCTGTGTGAAGTTTGTATGTTCTCCCTGTGTTTGCGTGGGTTTCCTCCGGGTGCTGTGGTTTCCTCCCACACTCCAAAAAACATACTGTTAGGTTAATTGGCTGCTATCAAAATTGACCCTAGTCTCTCCCTCTCTGTCTGTGTGTGAGTGTGTGTCTATATTAGGGAATTTAGACTGTAAGCTCCAATAGGGTAGGGACTGATGTGAATGGGTTCTCTGTACAGCGCTGCGCTATTAGTGACACTATATAAATAAATGATAATGAGGATGATGATGATATGTGTTTACTATGCCTATACACATAGCCAGCTTCCACACTTGATTGGCAGATTAATGCATCATTATTGCTAAGTTTGATAACAGTTGTCTAATACAGTGACACTGGTAGAGAAAACCACTATAGACATTCACATAAGCAGCTCTCATCATCATCATTTATGGCATAAGACTTCTTTAATTATACTAAGTTTTTGAGCAGGTCTGCATTATACTTAATTATATAAGGGAGATGTACTTTTAGTAAAAAGTAGCTCTCCAATTTCAAAAGTACATCAACGTAGTATTAATACTTAGATTTAAAGGTGTTCTGGGATCAATGAAATACATTCCCAGCAGCCATCACCCTTTGCCTCTATCTTATTGCATATTTTGTCCTAATGTGCTTTCATATTTACATGTCACCATGTTTCCATTGGCTAGTACCTTAAAGTCAGATGTCTGTCAAGCAAACTGACCAGTGACAGAATTGCTTTGTGAGGTTTACATCTTTATGACATCAAATGCTTCACATGAAAAATGCAGTTCATTGTCAAAAATCAGCTATATTAGGAGAGTGAGAATTGTGTTTTAGCATCAATTACACACTAAATATGCTGTCATTGTGTATTTTTAATGGATGTCTTTCAGTTTTAAAGATAGACAGACCGATAGATAGATAGAAAGATAGATAGATAGATAGATAGATAGATAGATAGATAGATAGATAGACAGACAGACAGACTGATTTCAACTGGAAGCAGTGCTTACATATTGCTTAATTTTTGGTGGTTATTAAATAGTATGGGTAGGCAAGAAAAGTGCATATATCTTTTATTAGCATAAACTTACCCAAATGCGCTCTTGCATATTTAAGGCATTCAAAGTAATAATATTTCACAGCATTAATACAGTTATGTACTAGACTGGACAATGGTAAGCAGAGCCAGTACTTATATCAACAATGGCCTTATCTGTGTGAAGTTTGTATGTTCTCCCTGTGTTTGCGTGGGTTTCCTCCGGGTGCTGTGGTTTCCTCCCACACTCCAAAAAACATACTGTTAGGTTAATTGGCTGCTATCAAAATTGACCCTAGTCTCTCCCTCTCTGTCTGTGTGTGAGTGTGTGTCTATATTAGGGAATTTAGACTGTAAGCTCCAATAGGGTAGGGACTGATGTGAATGGGTTCTCTGTACAGCGCTGCGCTATTAGTGACACTATATAAATAAATGATAATGAGGATGATGATGATATGTGTTTACTATGCCTATACACATAGCCAGCTTCCACACTTGATTGGCAGATTAATGCATCATTATTGCTAAGTTTGATAACAGTTGTCTAATACAGTGACACTGGTAGAGAAAACCACTATAGACATTCACATAAGCAGCTCTCATCATCATCATTTATGGCATAAGACTTCTTTAATTATACTAAGTTTTTGAGCAGGTCTGCATTATACTTAATTATATAAGGGAGATGTACTTTTAGTAAAAAGTAGCTCTCCAATTTCAAAAGTACATCAACGTAGTATTAATACTTAGATTTAAAGGTGTTCTGGGATCAATGAAATACATTCCCAGCAGCCATCACCCTTTGCCTCTATCTTATTGCATATTTTGTCCTAATGTGCTTTCATATTTACATGTCACCATGTTTCCATTGGCTAGTACCTTAAAGTCAGATGTCTGTCAAGCAAACTGACCAGTGACAGAATTGCTTTGTGAGGTTTACATCTTTATGACATCAAATGCTTCACATGAAAAATGCAGTTCATTGTCAAAAATCAGCTATATTAGGAGAGTGAGAATTGTGTTTTAGCATCAATTACACACTAAATATGCTGTCATTGTGTATTTTTAATGGATGTCTTTCAGTTTTAAAGATAGACAGACCGATAGATAGATAGAAAGATAGATAGATAGATAGATAGATAGATAGATAGATAGATAGATAGACAGACAGACAGACTGATTTCAACTGGAAGCAGTGCTTACATATTGCTTAATTTTTGGTGGTTATTAAATAGTATGGGTAGGCAAGAAAAGTGCATATATCTTTTATTAGCATAAACTTACCCAAATGCGCTCTTGCATATTTAAGGCATTCAAAGTAATAATATTTCACAGCATTAATACAGTTATGTACTAGACTGGACAATGGTAAGCAGAGCCAGTACTTATATCAACAATGGCCTTATCTGTGTGAAGTTTGTCTCCCTGTGTTTGCGTGGGTTTCCTCCGGGTGCTGTGGTTTCCTCCCACACTCCAAAAAACATACTGTTAGGTTAATTGGCTGCTATCAAAATTGACCCTAGTCTCTCCCTCTCTGTCTGTGTGTGAGTGTGTGTCTATATTAGGGAATTTAGACTGTAAGCTCCAATAGGGTAGGGACTGATGTGAATGGGTTCTCTGTACAGCGCTGCGCTATTAGTGACACTATATAAATAAATGATAATGAGGATGATGATGATATGTGTTTACTATGCCTATACACATAGCCAGCTTCCACACTTGATTGGCAGATTAATGCATCATTATTGCTAAGTTTGATAACAGTTGTCTAATACAGTGACACTGGTAGAGAAAACCACTATAGACATTCACATAAGCAGCTCTCATCATCATCATTTATGGCATAAGACTTCTTTAATTATACTAAGTTTTTGAGCAGGTCTGCATTATACTTAATTATATAAGGGAGATGTACTTTTAGTAAAAAGTAGCTCTCCAATTTCAAAAGTACATCAACGTAGTATTAATACTTAGATTTAAAGGTGTTCTGGGATCAATGAAATACATTCCCAGCAGCCATCACCCTTTGCCTCTATCTTATTGCATATTTTGTCCTAATGTGCTTTCATATTTACATGTCACCATGTTTCCATTGGCTAGTACCTTAAAGTCAGATGTCTGTCAAGCAAACTGACCAGTGACAGAATTGCTTTGTGAGGTTTACATCTTTATGACATCAAATGCTTCACATGAAAAATGCAGTTCATTGTCAAAAATCAGCTATATTAGGAGAGTGAGAATTGTTTTTTAGCATCAATTACACACTAAATATGCTGTCATTGTGTATTTTTAATGGATGTCTTTCAGTTTTAAAGATAGACAGACCGATAGATAGATAGAAAGATAGATAGATAGATAGATAGATAGATAGATAGATAGATAGATAGATAGATAGATAGATAGACAGACAGACAGACTGATTTCAACTGGAAGCAGTGCTTACATATTGCTTAATTTTTGGTGGTTATTAAATAGTATGGGTAGGCAAGAAAAGTGCATATATCTTTTATTAGCATAAACTTACCCAAATGCGCTCTTGCATATTTAAGGCATTCAAAGTAATAATATTTCACAGCATTAATACAGTTATGTACTAGACTGGACAATGGTAAGCAGAGCCAGTACTTATATCAACAATGGCCTTATCTGTGTGAAGTTTGTATGTTCTCCCTGTGTTTGCGTGGGTTTCCTCCGGGTGCTGTGGTTTCCTCCCACACTCCAAAAAACATACTGTTAGGTTAATTGGCTGCTATCAAAATTGACCCTAGTCTCTCCCTCTCTGTCTGTGTGTGAGTGTGTGTCTATATTAGGGAATTTAGACTGTAAGCTCCAATAGGGTAGGGACTGATGTGAATGGGTTCTCTGTACAGCGCTGCGCTATTAGTGACACTATATAAATAAATGATAATGAGGATGATGATGATATGTGTTTACTATGCCTATACACATAGCCAGCTTCCACACTTGATTGGCAGATTAATGCATCATTATTGCTAAGTTTGATAACAGTTGTCTAATACAGTGACACTGGTAGAGAAAACCACTATAGACATTCACATAAGCAGCTCTCATCATCATCATTTATGGCATAAGACTTCTTTAATTATACTAAGTTTTTGAGCAGGTCTGCATTATACTTAATTATATAAGGGAGATGTACTTTTAGTAAAAAGTAGCTCTCCAATTTCAAAAGTACATCAACGTAGTATTAATACTTAGATTTAAAGGTGTTCTGGGATCAATGAAATACATTCCCAGCAGCCATCACCCTTTGCCTCTATCTTATTGCATATTTTGTCCTAATGTGCTTTCATATTTACATGTCACCATGTTTCCATTGGCTAGTACCTTAAAGTCAGATGTCTGTCAAGCAAACTGACCAGTGACAGAATTGCTTTGTGAGGTTTACATCTTTATGACATCAAATGCTTCACATGAAAAATGCAGTTCATTGTCAAAAATCAGCTATATTAGGAGAGTGAGAATTGTGTTTTAGCATCAATTACACACTAAATATGCTGTCATTGTGTATTTTTAATGGATGTCTTTCAGTTTTAAAGATAGACAGACCGATAGATAGATAGAAAGATAGATAGATAGATAGATAGATAGATAGATAGATAGATAGATAGATAGATAGATAGACAGACAGACAGACTGATTTCAACTGGAAGCAGTGCTTACATATTGCTTAATTTTTGGTGGTTATTAAATAGTATGGGTAGGCAAGAAAAGTGCATATATCTTTTATTAGCATAAACTTACCCAAATGCGCTCTTGCATATTTAAGGCATTCAAAGTAATAATATTTCACAGCATTAATACAGTTATGTACTAGACTGGACAATGGTAAGCAGAGCCAGTACTTATATCAACAATGGCCTTATCTGTGTGAAGTTTGTATGTTCTCCCTGTGTTTGCGTGGGTTTCCTCCGGGTGCTGTGGTTTCCTCCCACACTCCAAAAAACATACTGTTAGGTTAATTGGCTGCTATCAAAATTGACCCTAGTCTCTCCCTCTCTGTCTGTGTGTGAGTGTGTGTCTATATTAGGGAATTTAGACTGTAAGCTCCAATAGGGTAGGGACTGATGTGAATGGGTTCTCTGTACAGCGCTGCGCTATTAGTGACACTATATAAATAAATGATAATGAGGATGATGATGATATGTGTTTACTATGCCTATACACATAGCCAGCTTCCACACTTGATTGGCAGATTAATGCATCATTATTGCTAAGTTTGATAACAGTTGTCTAATACAGTGACACTGGTAGAGAAAACCACTATAGACATTCACATAAGCAGCTCTCATCATCATCATTTATGGCATAAGACTTCTTTAATTATACTAAGTTTTTGAGCAGGTCTGCATTATACTTAATTATATAAGGGAGATGTACTTTTAGTAAAAAGTAGCTCTCCAATTTCAAAAGTACATCAACGTAGTATTAATACTTAGATTTAAAGGTGTTCTGGGATCAATGAAATACATTCCCAGCAGCCATCACCCTTTGCCTCTATCTTATTGCATATTTTGTCCTAATGTGCTTTCATATTTACATGTCACCATGTTTCCATTGGCTAGTACCTTAAAGTCAGATGTCTGTCAAGCAAACTGACCAGTGACAGAATTGCTTTGTGAGGTTTACATCTTTATGACATCAAATGCTTCACATGAAAAATGCAGTTCATTGTCAAAAATCAGCTATATTAGGAGAGTGAGAATTGTGTTTTAGCATCAATTACACACTAAATATGCTGTCATTGTGTATTTTTAATGGATGTCTTTCAGTTTTAAAGATAGACAGACCGATAGATAGATAGAGATAGATAGATAGATAGATAGATAGATAGATAGATAGATAGATAGACAGACAGACAGACTGATTTCAACTGGAAGCAGTGTTTACATATTGCTTAATTTTTGGTGGTTATTAAATAGTATGGGTAGGCAAGAAAAGTGCATATATCTTTTATTAGCATAAACTTACCCAAATGCGCTCTTGCATATTTAAGGCATTCAAAGTAATAATATTTCACAGCATTAATACAGTTATGTACTAGACTGGACAATGGTAAGCAGAGCCAGTACTTATATCAACAATGGCCTTATCTGTGTGAAGTTTGTATGTTCTCCCTGTGTTTGCGTGGGTTTCCTCCGGGTGCTGTGGTTTCCTCCCACACTCCAAAAAACATACTGTTAGGTTAATTGGCTGCTATCAAAATTGACCCTAGTCTCTCCCTCTCTGTCTGTGTGTGAGTGTGTGTCTATATTAGGGAATTTAGACTGTAAGCTCCAATAGGGTAGGGACTGATGTGAATGGGTTCTCTGTACAGCGCTGCGCTATTAGTGACACTATATAAATAAATGATAATGAGGATGATGATGATATGTGTTTACTATGCCTATACACATAGCCAGCTTCCACACTTGATTGGCAGATTAATGCATCATTATTGCTAAGTTTGATAACAGTTGTCTAATACAGTGACACTGGTAGAGAAAACCACTATAGACATTCACATAAGCAGCTCTCATCATCATCATTTATGGCATAAGACTTCTTTAATTATACTAAGTTTTTGAGCAGGTCTGCATTATACTTAATTATATAAGGGAGATGTACTTTTAGTAAAAAGTAGCTCTCCAATTTCAAAAGTACATCAACGTAGTATTAATACTTAGATTTAAAGGTGTTCTGGGATCAATGAAATACATTCCCAGCAGCCATCACCCTTTGCCTCTATCTTATTGCATATTTTGTCCTAATGTGCTTTCATATTTACATGTCACCATGTTTCCATTGGCTAGTACCTTAAAGTCAGATGTCTGTCAAGCAAACTGACCAGTGACAGAATTGCTTTGTGAGGTTTACATCTTTATGACATCAAATGCTTCACATGAAAAATGCAGTTCATTGTCAAAAATCAGCTATATTAGGAGAGTGAGAATTGTGTTTTAGCATCAATTACACACTAAATATGCTGTCATTGTGTATTTTTAATGGATGTCTTTCAGTTTTAAAGATAGACAGACCGATAGATAGATAGAAAGATAGATAGATAGATAGATAGATAGATAGATAGATAGATAGATAGATAGATAGACAGACAGACAGACTGATTTCAACTGGAAGCAGTGCTTACATATTGCTTAATTTTTGGTGGTTATTAAATAGTATGGGTAGGCAAGAAAAGTGCATATATCTTTTATTAGCATAAACTTACCCAAATGCGCTCTTGCATATTTAAGGCATTCAAAGTAATAATATTTCACAGCATTAATACAGTTATGTACTAGACTGGACAATGGTAAGCAGAGCCAGTACTTATATCAACAATGGCCTTATCTGTGTGAAGTTTGTATGTTCTCCCTGTGTTTGCGTGGGTTTCCTCCGGGTGCTGTGGTTTCCTCCCACACTCCAAAAAACATACTGTTAGGTTAATTGGCTGCTATCAAAATTGACCCTAGTCTCTCCCTCTCTGTCTGTGTGTGAGTGTGTGTCTATATTAGGGAATTTAGACTGTAAGCTCCAATAGGGTAGGGACTGATGTGAATGGGTTCTCTGTACAGCGCTGCGCTATTAGTGACACTATATAAATAAATGATAATGAGGATGATGATGATATGTGTTTACTATGCCTATACACATAGCCAGCTTCCACACTTGATTGGCAGATTAATGCATCATTATTGCTAAGTTTGATAACAGTTGTCTAATACAGTGACACTGGTAGAGAAAACCACTATAGACATTCACATAAGCAGCTCTCATCATCATCATTTATGGCATAAGACTTCTTTAATTATACTAAGTTTTTGAGCAGGTCTGCATTATACTTAATTATATAAGGGAGATGTACTTTTAGTAAAAAGTAGCTCTCCAATTTCAAAAGTACATCAACGTAGTATTAATACTTAGATTTAAAGGTGTTCTGGGATCAATGAAATACATTCCCAGCAGCCATCACCCTTTGCCTCTATCTTATTGCATATTTTGTCCTAATGTGCTTTCATATTTACATGTCACCATGTTTCCATTGGCTAGTACCTTAAAGTCAGATGTCTGTCAAGCAAACTGACCAGTGACAGAATTGCTTTGTGAGGTTTACATCTTTATGACATCAAATGCTTCACATGAAAAATGCAGTTCATTGTCAAAAATCAGCTATATTAGGAGAGTGAGAATTGTGTTTTAGCATCAATTACACACTAAATATGCTGTCATTGTGTATTTTTAATGGATGTCTTTCAGTTTTAAAGATAGACAGACCGATAGATAGATAGAAAGATAGATAGATAGATAGATAGATAGATAGATAGATAGATAGATAGATAGACAGACAGACAGACTGATTTCAACTGGAAGCAGTGTTTACATATTGCTTAATTTTTGGTGGTTATTAAATAGTATGGGTAGGCAAGAAAAGTGCATATATCTTTTATTAGCATAAACTTACCCAAATGCGCTCTTGCATATTTAAGGCATTCAAAGTAATAATATTTCACAGCATTAATACAGTTATGTACTAGACTGGACAATGGTAAGCAGAGCCAGTACTTATATCAACAATGGCCTTATCTGTGTGAAGTTTGTATGTTCTCCCTGTGTTTGCGTGGGTTTCCTCCGGGTGCTGTGGTTTCCTCCCACACTCCAAAAAACATACTGTTAGGTTAATTGGCTGCTATCAAAATTGACCCTAGTCTCTCCCTCTCTGTCTGTGTGTGAGTGTGTGTCTATATTAGGGAATTTAGACTGTAAGCTCCAATAGGGTAGGGACTGATGTGAATGGGTTCTCTGTACAGCGCTGCGCTATTAGTGACACTATATAAATAAATGATAATGAGGATGATGATGATATGTGTTTACTATGCCTATACACATAGCCAGCTTCCACACTTGATTGGCAGATTAATGCATCATTATTGCTAAGTTTGATAACAGTTGTCTAATACAGTGACACTGGTAGAGAAAACCACTATAGACATTCACATAAGCAGCTCTCATCATCATCATTTATGGCATAAGACTTCTTTAATTATACTAAGTTTTTGAGCAGGTCTGCATTATACTTAATTATATAAGGGAGATGTACTTTTAGTAAAAAGTAGCTCTCCAATTTCAAAAGTACATCAACGTAGTATTAATACTTAGATTTAAAGGTGTTCTGGGATCAATGAAATACATTCCCAGCAGCCATCACCCTTTGCCTCTATCTTATTGCATATTTTGTCCTAATGTGCTTTCATATTTACATGTCACCATGTTTCCATTGGCTAGTACCTTAAAGTCAGATGTCTGTCAAGCAAACTGACCAGTGACAGAATTGCTTTGTGAGGTTTACATCTTTATGACATCAAATGCTTCACATGAAAAATGCAGTTCATTGTCAAAAATCAGCTATATTAGGAGAGTGAGAATTGTTTTTTAGCATCAATTACACACTAAATATGCTGTCATTGTGTATTTTTAATGGATGTCTTTCAGTTTTAAAGATAGACAGACCGATAGATAGATAGAAAGATAGATAGATAGATAGATAGATAGATAGATAGATAGATAGATAGATAGATAGATAGATAGACAGACAGACAGACTGATTTCAACTGGAAGCAGTGCTTACATATTGCTTAATTTTTGGTGGTTATTAAATAGTATGGGTAGGCAAGAAAAGTGCATATATCTTTTATTAGCATAAACTTACCCAAATGCGCTCTTGCATATTTAAGGCATTCAAAGTAATAATATTTCACAGCATTAATACAGTTATGTACTAGACTGGACAATGGTAAGCAGAGCCAGTACTTATATCAACAATGGCCTTATCTGTGTGAAGTTTGTATGTTCTCCCTGTGTTTGCGTGGGTTTCCTCCGGGTGCTGTGGTTTCCTCCCACACTCCAAAAAACATACTGTTAGGTTAATTGGCTGCTATCAAAATTGACCCTAGTCTCTCCCTCTCTGTCTGTGTGTGAGTGTGTGTCTATATTAGGGAATTTAGACTGTAAGCTCCAATAGGGTAGGGACTGATGTGAATGGGTTCTCTGTACAGCGCTGCGCTATTAGTGACACTATATAAATAAATGATAATGAGGATGATGATGATATGTGTTTACTATGCCTATACACATAGCCAGCTTCCACACTTGATTGGCAGATTAATGCATCATTATTGCTAAGTTTGATAACAGTTGTCTAATACAGTGACACTGGTAGAGAAAACCACTATAGACATTCACATAAGCAGCTCTCATCATCATCATTTATGGCATAAGACTTCTTTAATTATACTAAGTTTTTGAGCAGGTCTGCATTATACTTAATTATATAAGGGAGATGTACTTTTAGTAAAAAGTAGCTCTCCAATTTCAAAAGTACATCAACGTAGTATTAATACTTAGATTTAAAGGTGTTCTGGGATCAATGAAATACATTCCCAGCAGCCATCACCCTTTGCCTCTATCTTATTGCATATTTTGTCCTAATGTGCTTTCATATTTACATGTCACCATGTTTCCATTGGCTAGTACCTTAAAGTCAGATGTCTGTCAAGCAAACTGACCAGTGACAGAATTGCTTTGTGAGGTTTACATCTTTATGACATCAAATGCTTCACATGAAAAATGCAGTTCATTGTCAAAAATCAGCTATATTAGGAGAGTGAGAATTGTGTTTTAGCATCAATTACACACTAAATATGCTGTCATTGTGTATTTTTAATGGATGTCTTTCAGTTTTAAAGATAGACAGACCGATAGATAGATAGAAAGATAGATAGATAGATAGATAGATAGATAGATAGATAGATAGATAGATAGATAGATAGACAGACAGACAGACTGATTTCAACTGGAAGCAGTGCTTACATATTGCTTAATTTTTGGTGGTTATTAAATAGTATGGGTAGGCAAGAAAAGTGCATATATCTTTTATTAGCATAAACTTACCCAAATGCGCTCTTGCATATTTAAGGCATTCAAAGTAATAATATTTCACAGCATTAATACAGTTATGTACTAGACTGGACAATGGTAAGCAGAGCCAGTACTTATATCAACAATGGCCTTATCTGTGTGAAGTTTGTATGTTCTCCCTGTGTTTGCGTGGGTTTCCTCCGGGTGCTGTGGTTTCCTCCCACACTCCAAAAAACATACTGTTAGGTTAATTGGCTGCTATCAAAATTGACCCTAGTCTCTCCCTCTCTGTCTGTGTGTGAGTGTGTGTCTATATTAGGGAATTTAGACTGTAAGCTCCAATAGGGTAGGGACTGATGTGAATGGGTTCTCTGTACAGCGCTGCGCTATTAGTGACACTATATAAATAAATGATAATGAGGATGATGATGATATGTGTTTACTATGCCTATACACATAGCCAGCTTCCACACTTGATTGGCAGATTAATGCATCATTATTGCTAAGTTTGATAACAGTTGTCTAATACAGTGACACTGGTAGAGAAAACCACTATAGACATTCACATAAGCAGCTCTCATCATCATCATTTATGGCATAAGACTTCTTTAATTATACTAAGTTTTTGAGCAGGTCTGCATTATACTTAATTATATAAGGGAGATGTACTTTTAGTAAAAAGTAGCTCTCCAATTTCAAAAGTACATCAACGTAGTATTAATACTTAGATTTAAAGGTGTTCTGGGATCAATGAAATACATTCCCAGCAGCCATCACCCTTTGCCTCTATCTTATTGCATATTTTGTCCTAATGTGCTTTCATATTTACATGTCACCATGTTTCCATTGGCTAGTACCTTAAAGTCAGATGTCTGTCAAGCAAACTGACCAGTGACAGAATTGCTTTGTGAGGTTTACATCTTTATGACATCAAATGCTTCACATGAAAAATGCAGTTCATTGTCAAAAATCAGCTATATTAGGAGAGTGAGAATTGTGTTTTAGCATCAATTACACACTAAATATGCTGTCATTGTGTATTTTTAATGGATGTCTTTCAGTTTTAAAGATAGACAGACCGATAGATAGATAGAAAGATAGATAGATAGATAGATAGATAGATAGATAGATAGATAGACAGACAGACAGACTGATTTCAACTGGAAGCAGTGTTTACATATTGCTTAATTTTTGGTGGTTATTAAATAGTATGGGTAGGCAAGAAAAGTGCATATATCTTTTATTAGCATAAACTTACCCAAATGCGCTCTTGCATATTTAAGGCATTCAAAGTAATAATATTTCACAGCATTAATACAGTTATGTACTAGACTGGACAATGGTAAGCAGAGCCAGTACTTATATCAACAATGGCCTTATCTGTGTGAAGTTTGTATGTTCTCCCTGTGTTTGCGTGGGTTTCCTCCGGGTGCTGTGGTTTCCTCCCACACTCCAAAAAACATACTGTTAGGTTAATTGGCTGCTATCAAAATTGACCCTAGTCTCTCCCTCTCTGTCTGTGTGTGAGTGTGTGTCTATATTAGGGAATTTAGACTGTAAGCTCCAATAGGGTAGGGACTGATGTGAATGGGTTCTCTGTACAGCGCTGCGCTATTAGTGACACTATATAAATAAATGATAATGAGGATGATGATGATATGTGTTTACTATGCCTATACACATAGCCAGCTTCCACACTTGATTGGCAGATTAATGCATCATTATTGCTAAGTTTGATAACAGTTGTCTAATACAGTGACACTGGTAGAGAAAACCACTATAGACATTCACATAAGCAGCTCTCATCATCATCATTTATGGCATAAGACTTCTTTAATTATACTAAGTTTTTGAGCAGGTCTGCATTATACTTAATTATATAAGGGAGATGTACTTTTAGTAAAAAGTAGCTCTCCAATTTCAAAAGTACATCAACGTAGTATTAATACTTAGATTTAAAGGTGTTCTGGGATCAATGAAATACATTCCCAGCAGCCATCACCCTTTGCCTCTATCTTATTGCATATTTTGTCCTAATGTGCTTTCATATTTACATGTCACCATGTTTCCATTGGCTAGTACCTTAAAGTCAGATGTCTGTCAAGCAAACTGACCAGTGACAGAATTGCTTTGTGAGGTTTACATCTTTATGACATCAAATGCTTCACATGAAAAATGCAGTTCATTGTCAAAAATCAGCTATATTAGGAGAGTGAGAATTGTGTTTTAGCATCAATTACACACTAAATATGCTGTCATTGTGTATTTTTAATGGATGTCTTTCAGTTTTAAAGATAGACAGACCGATAGATAGATAGAAAGATAGATAGATAGATAGATAGATAGATAGATAGATAGATAGATAGATAGACAGACAGACAGACTGATTTCAACTGGAAGCAGTGCTTACATATTGCTTAATTTTTGGTGGTTATTAAATAGTATGGGTAGGCAAGAAAAGTGCATATATCTTTTATTAGCATAAACTTACCCAAATGCGCTCTTGCATATTTAAGGCATTCAAAGTAATAATATTTCACAGCATTAATACAGTTATGTACTAGACTGGACAATGGTAAGCAGAGCCAGTACTTATATCAACAATGGCCTTATCTGTGTGAAGTTTGTATGTTCTCCCTGTGTTTGCGTGGGTTTCCTCCGGGTGCTGTGGTTTCCTCCCACACTCCAAAAAACATACTGTTAGGTTAATTGGCTGCTATCAAAATTGACCCTAGTCTCTCCCTCTCTGTCTGTGTGTGAGTGTGTGTCTATATTAGGGAATTTAGACTGTAAGCTCCAATAGGGTAGGGACTGATGTGAATGGGTTCTCTGTACAGCGCTGCGCTATTAGTGACACTATATAAATAAATGATAATGAGGATGATGATGATATGTGTTTACTATGCCTATACACATAGCCAGCTTCCACACTTGATTGGCAGATTAATGCATCATTATTGCTAAGTTTGATAACAGTTGTCTAATACAGTGACACTGGTAGAGAAAACCACTATAGACATTCACATAAGCAGCTCTCATCATCATCATTTATGGCATAAGACTTCTTTAATTATACTAAGTTTTTGAGCAGGTCTGCATTATACTTAATTATATAAGGGAGATGTACTTTTAGTAAAAAGTAGCTCTCCAATTTCAAAAGTACATCAACGTAGTATTAATACTTAGATTTAAAGGTGTTCTGGGATCAATGAAATACATTCCCAGCAGCCATCACCCTTTGCCTCTATCTTATTGCATATTTTGTCCTAATGTGCTTTCATATTTACATGTCACCATGTTTCCATTGGCTAGTACCTTAAAGTCAGATGTCTGTCAAGCAAACTGACCAGTGACAGAATTGCTTTGTGAGGTTTACATCTTTATGACATCAAATGCTTCACATGAAAAATGCAGTTCATTGTCAAAAATCAGCTATATTAGGAGAGTGAGAATTGTGTTTTAGCATCAATTACACACTAAATATGCTGTCATTGTGTATTTTTAATGGATGTCTTTCAGTTTTAAAGATAGACAGACCGATAGATAGATAGAAAGATAGATAGATAGATAGATAGATAGATAGATAGATAGATAGATAGATAGATAGATAGATAGACAGACAGACAGACTGATTTCAACTGGAAGCAGTGTTTACATATTGCTTAATTTTTGGTGGTTATTAAATAGTATGGGTAGGCAAGAAAAGTGCATATATCTTTTATTAGCATAAACTTACCCAAATGCGCTCTTGCATATTTAAGGCATTCAAAGTAATAATATTTCACAGCATTAATACAGTTATGTACTAGACTGGACAATGGTAAGCAGAGCCAGTACTTATATCAACAATGGCCTTATCTGTGTGAAGTTTGTATGTTCTCCCTGTGTTTGCGTGGGTTTCCTCCGGGTGCTGTGGTTTCCTCCCACACTCCAAAAAACATACTGTTAGGTTAATTGGCTGCTATCAAAATTGACCCTAGTCTCTCCCTCTCTGTCTGTGTGTGAGTGTGTGTCTATATTAGGGAATTTAGACTGTAAGCTCCAATAGGGTAGGGACTGATGTGAATGGGTTCTCTGTACAGCGCTGCGCTATTAGTGACACTATATAAATAAATGATAATGAGGATGATGATGATATGTGTTTACTATGCCTATACACATAGCCAGCTTCCACACTTGATTGGCAGATTAATGCATCATTATTGCTAAGTTTGATAACAGTTGTCTAATACAGTGACACTGGTAGAGAAAACCACTATAGACATTCACATAAGCAGCTCTCATCATCATCATTTATGGCATAAGACTTCTTTAATTATACTAAGTTTTTGAGCAGGTCTGCATTATACTTAATTATATAAGGGAGATGTACTTTTAGTAAAAAGTAGCTCTCCAATTTCAAAAGTACATCAACGTAGTATTAATACTTAGATTTAAAGGTGTTCTGGGATCAATGAAATACATTCCCAGCAGCCATCACCCTTTGCCTCTATCTTATTGCATATTTTGTCCTAATGTGCTTTCATATTTACATGTCACCATGTTTCCATTGGCTAGTACCTTAAAGTCAGATGTCTGTCAAGCAAACTGACCAGTGACAGAATTGCTTTGTGAGGTTTACATCTTTATGACATCAAATGCTTCACATGAAAAATGCAGTTCATTGTCAAAAATCAGCTATATTAGGAGAGTGAGAATTGTTTTTTAGCATCAATTACACACTAAATATGCTGTCATTGTGTATTTTTAATGGATGTCTTTCAGTTTTAAAGATAGACAGACCGATAGATAGATAGAAAGATAGATAGATAGATAGATAGATAGATAGATAGATAGATAGATAGATAGATAGATAGATAGATAGATAGACAGACAGACAGACTGATTTCAACTGGAAGCAGTGCTTACATATTGCTTAATTTTTGGTGGTTATTAAATAGTATGGGTAGGCAAGAAAAGTGCATATATCTTTTATTAGCATAAACTTACCCAAATGCGCTCTTGCATATTTAAGGCATTCAAAGTAATAATATTTCACAGCATTAATACAGTTATGTACTAGACTGGACAATGGTAAGCAGAGCCAGTACTTATATCAACAATGGCCTTATCTGTGTGAAGTTTGTATGTTCTCCCTGTGTTTGCGTGGGTTTCCTCCGGGTGCTGTGGTTTCCTCCCACACTCCAAAAAACATACTGTTAGGTTAATTGGCTGCTATCAAAATTGACCCTAGTCTCTCCCTCTCTGTCTGTGTGTGAGTGTGTGTCTATATTAGGGAATTTAGACTGTAAGCTCCAATAGGGTAGGGACTGATGTGAATGGGTTCTCTGTACAGCGCTGCGCTATTAGTGACACTATATAAATAAATGATAATGAGGATGATGATGATATGTGTTTACTATGCCTATACACATAGCCAGCTTCCACACTTGATTGGCAGATTAATGCATCATTATTGCTAAGTTTGATAACAGTTGTCTAATACAGTGACACTGGTAGAGAAAACCACTATAGACATTCACATAAGCAGCTCTCATCATCATCATTTATGGCATAAGACTTCTTTAATTATACTAAGTTTTTGAGCAGGTCTGCATTATACTTAATTATATAAGGGAGATGTACTTTTAGTAAAAAGTAGCTCTCCAATTTCAAAAGTACATCAACGTAGTATTAATACTTAGATTTAAAGGTGTTCTGGGATCAATGAAATACATTCCCAGCAGCCATCACCCTTTGCCTCTATCTTATTGCATATTTTGTCCTAATGTGCTTTCATATTTACATGTCACCATGTTTCCATTGGCTAGTACCTTAAAGTCAGATGTCTGTCAAGCAAACTGACCAGTGACAGAATTGCTTTGTGAGGTTTACATCTTTATGACATCAAATGCTTCACATGAAAAATGCAGTTCATTGTCAAAAATCAGCTATATTAGGAGAGTGAGAATTGTGTTTTAGCATCAATTACACACTAAATATGCTGTCATTGTGTATTTTTAATGGATGTCTTTCAGTTTTAAAGATAGACAGACCGATAGATAGATAGAAAGATAGATAGATAGATAGATAGATAGATAGATAGATAGATAGATAGATAGATAGACAGACAGACAGACTGATTTCAACTGGAAGCAGTGCTTACATATTGCTTAATTTTTGGTGGTTATTAAATAGTATGGGTAGGCAAGAAAAGTGCATATATCTTTTATTAGCATAAACTTACCCAAATGCGCTCTTGCATATTTAAGGCATTCAAAGTAATAATATTTCACAGCATTAATACAGTTATGTACTAGACTGGACAATGGTAAGCAGAGCCAGTACTTATATCAACAATGGCCTTATCTGTGTGAAGTTTGTATGTTCTCCCTGTGTTTGCGTGGGTTTCCTCCGGGTGCTGTGGTTTCCTCCCACACTCCAAAAAACATACTGTTAGGTTAATTGGCTGCTATCAAAATTGACCCTAGTCTCTCCCTCTCTGTCTGTGTGTGAGTGTGTGTCTATATTAGGGAATTTAGACTGTAAGCTCCAATAGGGTAGGGACTGATGTGAATGGGTTCTCTGTACAGCGCTGCGCTATTAGTGACACTATATAAATAAATGATAATGAGGATGATGATGATATGTGTTTACTATGCCTATACACATAGCCAGCTTCCACACTTGATTGGCAGATTAATGCATCATTATTGCTAAGTTTGATAACAGTTGTCTAATACAGTGACACTGGTAGAGAAAACCACTATAGACATTCACATAAGCAGCTCTCATCATCATCATTTATGGCATAAGACTTCTTTAATTATACTAAGTTTTTGAGCAGGTCTGCATTATACTTAATTATATAAGGGAGATGTACTTTTAGTAAAAAGTAGCTCTCCAATTTCAAAAGTACATCAACGTAGTATTAATACTTAGATTTAAAGGTGTTCTGGGATCAATGAAATACATTCCCAGCAGCCATCACCCTTTGCCTCTATCTTATTGCATATTTTGTCCTAATGTGCTTTCATATTTACATGTCACCATGTTTCCATTGGCTAGTACCTTAAAGTCAGATGTCTGTCAAGCAAACTGACCAGTGACAGAATTGCTTTGTGAGGTTTACATCTTTATGACATCAAATGCTTCACATGAAAAATGCAGTTCATTGTCAAAAATCAGCTATATTAGGAGAGTGAGAATTGTGTTTTAGCATCAATTACACACTAAATATGCTGTCATTGTGTATTTTTAATGGATGTCTTTCAGTTTTAAAGATAGACAGACCGATAGATAGATAGAAAGATAGATAGATAGATAGATAGATAGATAGATAGATAGATAGACAGACAGACAGACTGATTTCAACTGGAAGCAGTGTTTACATATTGCTTAATTTTTGGTGGTTATTAAATAGTATGGGTAGGCAAGAAAAGTGCATATATCTTTTATTAGCATAAACTTACCCAAATGCGCTCTTGCATATTTAAGGCATTCAAAGTAATAATATTTCACAGCATTAATACAGTTATGTACTAGACTGGACAATGGTAAGCAGAGCCAGTACTTATATCAACAATGGCCTTATCTGTGTGAAGTTTGTATGTTCTCCCTGTGTTTGCGTGGGTTTCCTCCGGGTGCTGTGGTTTCCTCCCACACTCCAAAAAACATACTGTTAGGTTAATTGGCTGCTATCAAAATTGACCCTAGTCTCTCCCTCTCTGTCTGTGTGTGAGTGTGTGTCTATATTAGGGAATTTAGACTGTAAGCTCCAATAGGGTAGGGACTGATGTGAATGGGTTCTCTGTACAGCGCTGCGCTATTAGTGACACTATATAAATAAATGATAATGAGGATGATGATGATATGTGTTTACTATGCCTATACACATAGCCAGCTTCCACACTTGATTGGCAGATTAATGCATCATTATTGCTAAGTTTGATAACAGTTGTCTAATACAGTGACACTGGTAGAGAAAACCACTATAGACATTCACATAAGCAGCTCTCATCATCATCATTTATGGCATAAGACTTCTTTAATTATACTAAGTTTTTGAGCAGGTCTGCATTATACTTAATTATATAAGGGAGATGTACTTTTAGTAAAAAGTAGCTCTCCAATTTCAAAAGTACATCAACGTAGTATTAATACTTAGATTTAAAGGTGTTCTGGGATCAATGAAATACATTCCCAGCAGCCATCACCCTTTGCCTCTATCTTATTGCATATTTTGTCCTAATGTGCTTTCATATTTACATGTCACCATGTTTCCATTGGCTAGTACCTTAAAGTCAGATGTCTGTCAAGCAAACTGACCAGTGACAGAATTGCTTTGTGAGGTTTACATCTTTATGACATCAAATGCTTCACATGAAAAATGCAGTTCATTGTCAAAAATCAGCTATATTAGGAGAGTGAGAATTGTGTTTTAGCATCAATTACACACTAAATATGCTGTCATTGTGTATTTTTAATGGATGTCTTTCAGTTTTAAAGATAGACAGACCGATAGATAGATAGAGATAGATAGATAGATAGATAGATAGATAGATAGATAGATAGATAGATAGATAGACAGACAGACAGACTGATTTCAACTGGAAGCAGTGCTTACATATTGCTTAATTTTTGGTGGTTATTAAATAGTATGGGTAGGCAAGAAAAGTGCATATATCTTTTATTAGCATAAACTTACCCAAATGCGCTCTTGCATATTTAAGGCATTCAAAGTAATAATATTTCACAGCATTAATACAGTTATGTACTAGACTGGACAATGGTAAGCAGAGCCAGTACTTATATCAACAATGGCCTTATCTGTGTGAAGTTTGTATGTTCTCCCTGTGTTTGCGTGGGTTTCCTCCGGGTGCTGTGGTTTCCTCCCACACTCCAAAAAACATACTGTTAGGTTAATTGGCTGCTATCAAAATTGACCCTAGTCTCTCCCTCTCTGTCTGTGTGTGAGTGTGTGTCTATATTAGGGAATTTAGACTGTAAGCTCCAATAGGGTAGGGACTGATGTGAATGGGTTCTCTGTACAGCGCTGCGCTATTAGTGACACTATATAAATAAATGATAATGAGGATGATGATGATATGTGTTTACTATGCCTATACACATAGCCAGCTTCCACACT